>NW_024059666.1:0-33094 GCF_016432855.1 Salvelinus namaycush | reverse complement strand
GGATGTCCACTCAGCAGTAGACTGTTAGATGTTAACATGGCTAAATGCCATAGGCTGGATGTCCACTCAGCAGTAGACTGTTAGATGTTAACATGGCTAAATGCCATAGGCTGATGTCCACTCAGCAGTAGACTGTTAGATGTTAACATGGCTAAATGCCATAGGCTGGATGTCCACTCAGCAGTAGACTGTTAGATGTTAACATGGCTAAATGCCATAGGCTGGATGTCCACTCAGCAGTAGACTGTTAGATGTTAACATGGCTAAATGCCATAGGCTGACCTTCCACTCAGCAGTAGACTGTTAGATGTTAACATGGCTAAATGCCATAGGCTGACCTTCCACTCAGCAGTAGACTGTTAGATGTTAACATGGCTAAATGCCATAGGCTGGATGTCCACTCAGCAGAAGACTGTTAGATGTTAACATGGCTAAATGCCATAGGCTGGATGTCCACTCAGCAGAAGACTGTTAGATGTTAACATGGCTAAATGCCATAGGCTGGATGTCCACTCAGCAGAAGACTGTTAGATGTTAACATGGCTAAATGCCATAGGCTGGATGTCCACTCAGCAGAAGACTGTTAGATGTTAACATGGCTAAATGCCATAGGCTGACCTTCCACTCACCAGTAGACTGTTAGATGTTAACATGGCTAAATGCCATAGGCTGGATGTCCACTCAGCAGTAGACTGTTAGATGTTAACATGGCTAAATGCCATAGGCTGGATGTCCACTCACCAGTAGACTGTTAGATGTTAACATGGCTAAATGCCATAGGCTGGATGTCCACTCAGCAGTAGACTGTTAGATGTTAACATGGCTAAATGCCATAGGCTGGTCAACCACTCAGCAATAGACTGTTAGATGTTAACATGGCTAAATGCCATAGGCTGGATGTCCACTCAGCAGAAGACTGTTAGATGTTAACATGGCTAAATGCCATGGGCTGGATGTCCACTCAGCAGTAGACTGTTAGATGTTAACATGGCTAAATGCCATAGGCTGACCTTCCACTCAGCAGTAGACTGTTAGATGTTAACATGGCTAAATGCCATAGGCTGGATGTCCACTCACCAGTAGACTGTTAGATGTTAACATGGCTAAATGCCATAGGCTGGACTTCCACTCAGCAGTAGACTGTTAGATGTTAACATGGCTAAATGCCATAGGCTGGATGTCCACTCACCAGTAGACTGTTAGATGTTAACATGGCTAAATGCCATAGGCTGGATGTCCTCTCAGCAGTAGACTGTTAGATGTTAAAACTTCTTGAGAATACAGGGGGTGCTATTTTCCCATTAGCATAATTTGCTCAACAGATTAAACTGCCTCTTATTCAATTATTGCTCTTACTACATGCATATAAATAATACCATTGGAAAGAAAACAATCTCTAGTTTCTAAAACCGTTTCAATTTTGTCTCTGAGTGATACAGAAGTCATTTCACAGCACTTTCCATGACCAAGAACATAAAATCAAGATGTGTTATGCTGGCTTCAAAGCTCTGCCTATATATGGTCGTGCCCCCTATGACCCGAAACACACCTCATTCGCCTTCCTCTGGGTGTCAAGAAGACGTCAGAGGAGAAATTCTTTGTTTATCTGGTACTGACGTGAAATAAGACCTATTTCTTTGGCGTGACCGACAACTTCCGGTTTGCTGATTCGCACGAGTTGGAGCTGCGATTGTGTACTGTTTTGCTGGCGTTATGGATGAAAACTATCTCCGTGTCGAATTTTGTTTGATACATGTGACCATATCATCGTAATGTATGTTTTTTCAATATAGTTTAATCAGATTATTTGAATTTTTTTGGGAGTTTTGCGGTGTTCCGTTGTCACAATTTATTTACATTTGAGAGATCTGTGCCACTCGACCGGTACCTGTGCTAAATGGAGTGGGAAAGGAAGATTTCTGAACGGAACCAACGACTCATCTTGACAAAGGACACTTTGATCAACATTCTGATGAAAGATCAGCCATAGTAAGACCCAATTTACGATGTTATATCATATCTGTTGTGCATGTGAACTGACCGTGGGCGCCTAGCCGAATCTGCCTTGTATAGCTATGCTAATTTAGCGCTACATTTTGTTTTCGTTATAAAACATTTAATAAATCTGAAATATTGTTTGGATTCACCAGATGTTGGGCTTTCAATATCTGTACGCTGTGTATTTTTCTGAAATGTTTTAAGATGAGTAATTCGTTATATGACGTTGGTCTCTGTAATTGTTCTGGCTGGGTCAGCACTATTTCAGATTGCAGCTGCAATGTAGAACTGTGATTTATACCTGAAAAATGCACATTTTTCCCCAAAAAAACTATGCTATACCATAAATATGTTATCAGACTGTCATATTATGAAGTTGTTTCTTGGTTAGTGGCTATATATATTTTTATCTAGTCGAATTAGTGATAGCTACTGACGCAGGAAAAAGCTGTTGGGAGTAAAAAAATCGTGTCCTTTGCTAACGTGGTTAGCTAATAGATTTACATATTGTGTCTTCCCTGTAAAACATTTTAAAAATCTGAAATGGTGGCTTTATTCACAAGATCTGTATCTTTCATTAGGTGGCTTGGACTTGTGATTTAATGATATTTAGATGCTACTATTTAATTGTGACGCTATGCTAGCGATGCTAATCAGTGTGGGGGGGGTGGGGGGTGATCCCGGATCCGGGGTTGAGGCTCGTTAGATGTTAACATGGCTAAATGCCATAGGCTGGATGTCCTCTCAGCAGTAGACTGTTAGATGGCTAAATGCCATAGGCTGACCTTCCACTCAGCAGTAGACTGTTAGATGGCTAAATGTCATAGGCTGAACTTCCTCTAAAATACCAACACCTGAAGACAGTCTCAGTAATTATTGTTGGACAGGTGTTGACATATTTCACATGTGTCATGATCGTATTAATACATTCATATATTTCCTGTATTGTGAAATCAGTATGTTTCAACATGTGGTTGGTTGTTAATGTTGCAAGTTCAGGCTTTGCTTCTGCTGTGACTTGAAATATGTGTTTTGTCTTTCGCTGTTCAGGATCTGAACAGGGCTGACAGGGAACTGTTGCAACATGAAAGGTGTGTGTCTGTCACGCCCTGGCCTTAGTTATCTGTGTGTCATTTAATTGAAGCAGAAATTATGTCTTCCAGCGTTCTAGTGCCATGCCCTGTCCTCTCCCTGTCCTCTCTCTGTCCTCTCCCTGTCCTCTCTCTGTTCTCTCTCTGTCCTCTCTCTGTCCTCTCTCTGTCCTCTCTCTGTCCTCTCCCTGTCCTCTCCCTGTCCTCTCTCTGTCCTCTCTGTCCTCTCTGTCCTCTCCCTGTCATCTCCCTGTCCTCTCCCTGTTCTCTCTCTGTCCTCTCCCTGTCCTCTCCCTGTCCTCTCCCTGTTCTCTCCCTGTTCTCTCTCTGTCCTCTCCCTGTCCTCTCTCCCTGTCCTCTCCCTGTCCTCTCCCTCTGTCCTCTCCCTGTTCTCTCTCTGTCCTCTCCCTGTTCTCTCTCTGTCCTCTCTCTGTCCTCTCCCTGTCCTCTCTCTGTTCTCTCCCTGTCCTCTCTCTGTCCTCTCCCTGTCCTCTCCCTGTCCTCTCCCTGTCCTCTCCCCGTTCTCTCCCTGTTCTCTCTCTGTCCTCTCCCTGTCCTCTCTCTGTCCTCTCCCCGTTCTCTCCCTGTTCTCTCTCTTTCCTCTCCCTGTCCTCTCCCTGTCCTCTCCCTGTTCTCTCTCTGTCCTCTCCCTGTCCTCTCCCCCTGTCCTCTCCCTGTCCTCTCCCTCTGTCCTCTCCCTGTTCTCTCTCTGTCCTCTCCCTGTTCTCTCTCTGTCCTCTCTCTGTCCTCTCCCTGTCCTCTCCCTGTCCTCTCTCTGTCCTCTCCCTGTCCTCTCCCTGTCCTCTCCCTGTCCTCTCCCTGTCCTCTCCCCGTTCTCTCCCTGTTCTCTCTCTGTCCTCTCCCTGTCCTCTCCCTGTCCTCTCTCTGTCCTCTCCCCGTTCTCTCCCTGTTCTCTCTCTTTCCTCTCCCTGTCCTCTCCCTGTCCTCTCCCTGTCCTCTCCCTGTCCTCTCCCTGTTCTCCTCCTGTCCTCTCTCTGTCCTCTCCCTGTCCTCTCCCTGTCCTCTCTCTTTTCTCTCCCTGTTCTCTCTCTGTCCTCTCCCTGTCCTCTCTCTGTCCTCTCCCTGTCCTCTCCCTGTCCTCTCTCTGTCCTCTCTCTGTCCTCTCCCTGTCCTCTCCCTGTCCTCTCCCTGTCCTCTCCCTGTCCTCTCCCTGTCCTCTCCCTGTCCTCTCTCTGTCCTCTCTCTGTCCTCTCTCTGTCCTCTCCCTGTTCTCTCCCTGTCCTCTCTCCCTGTCCTCTCCCTGTCCTCTCCCTGTTCTCTCTCTGTCCTCTCCCTGTTCTCTCTCTGTCCTCTCCCTTTCCTCTCCCTGTCCTCTCCCTGTTCTCTCTCTGTCCTCTCCCTGTCCCCTCTCTCTGTCCTCTCCCTGTCCTCTCCCTGTCCTCTCCCTGTCCTCTCCCTGTCCTCTCTCTGTCCTCTCTCTGTCCTCTCTCTGTCCTCTCCCTGTTCTCTCCCTGTTCTCTCCCTGTCCTCTCCCTGTCCTCTCTCTGTCCTCTCTCTGTCCTCTCCCTGTCCTCTCCCTGTCCTCTCTCTGTCCTCTCCCTGTCCTCTCTCTGTCCTCTCTCTATTCTCTCTCTGTTCTCTCCCTGTTCGCTCTCTATTCTCCCCCTGTCCTCTCCCTGTCCTCTCCCTGTCCTCTCCCTGTCCTCTCCCTGTCCTCTCCCTGTCCTCTCCCTGTCCTCTCCCTGTCCTCTCCCTGTTCTCTCCCTGTCCTCTCCCTGTTCTCTCCCTGTCCTCTCCCTGTTCTCTCTCTGTCCTCTCCCTGTCCTCTGAACTGCCTGATCCTCATTGAATATGATAATGGTAATGTTTTAAAGTGAAACAGTAGTTCTCTGCCTGTATGAGAACCCACATGTGTGTTGTATAACAATCTCACTATAAACGTTGAATATCCATCCTTAGAGCATGGCTCCACTGTAATGAATATCCATCCTTAGAGCTCCACTGTAATGAATATCCATCCTTAGAGCTCCACTGTAATGAATATCCATCCTTAGAGCTCCACTGTAATGAATATCCATCCTTAGAGCATGGCTCCACTGTAATGAATATCCATCCTTAGAGCTCCACTGTAATGAATATCCATCCTTAGAGCTCCACTGTAATGAATATCCATCCTTAGAGCTCCACTGTAATGAATATCCATCCTTAGAGAATGGCTCCATTGTAATGAATATCTATCCTTAGAGCTCCACTGTAATGAATATCCATCCTTAGAGCTCCACTGTAATGAATATCCATCCTTAGAGCGCCACTGTAATGAATATCCATCCTTAGAGCTCCACTGTAATGAATATCCATCCTTAGAGCATGGCTCCACTGTAATGAATATCCATCCTTAGAGCTCCACTGTAATGAATATCCATCCTTAGAGCTCCACTGTAATGAATATCCATCCTTAGAGCTCCACTGTAATGAATATCCATCCTTAGAGCTCCACTGTAATGAATATCCATCCTTAGAGCTCCACTGTAATGAATATCCATCCTTAGAGCTCCACTGTAATGAATATCCATCCTTAGAGCTCCACTGTAATGAATATCCATCCTTAGAGCATGGCTCCACTGTAATGAATATCCATCCTTAGAGCTCCACTGTAATGAATATCCATCCTTAGAGCTCCACTGTAATGAATATCCATCCTTAGAGCTCCACTGAAATGAATGTCCATCCTTAGAGAATGGCTCCACTGTAATGAATATCCATCCTTAGAGCTCCACTGTAATGAATATCCATCCTTAGAGCTCCACTGTAATGAATATCCATCCTTAGAGAATGGCTCCACTGTAATGAATATCCATCCTTAGAGCTCCACTGTAATGAATATCCATCCTTAGAGCTCCACTGTAATGAATATCCATCCTTAGAGCTCCACTGTAATGAATATCCATCCTTAGAGCTCCACTGTAATGAATATCTATCCTTAGAGCTCCACTGTAATGAATATCCATCCTTAGAGCTCCACTGTAATGAATATCCATCCTTAGAGCTCCACTGTAATGAATATCCATCCTTAGAGAATGGCTCCACTGTAATGAATATCCATCCTTAGAGCTCCACTGTAATGAATATCCATCCTTAGAGCTCCACTGTAATGAATATCCATCCTTAGAGCTCCACTGTAATGAATATCCATCCTTAGAGCTCCACTGTAATGAATATCCATCCTTAGAGCTCCACTGTAATGAATATCCATCCTTAGAGCTCCACTGTAATGAATATCCATCCTTAGAGCTCCACTGTAATGAATATCCATCCTTAGAGCTCCACTGTAATGAATATCCATCCTTAGAGCTCCACTGTAATGAATATCCATCCTTAGAGCATGGCGCTATATGTTATTGACTGGGCTGCATGGGACTCTGGTCTGAGGTGTGATGGATTGGGCTGCATGGGACTCTGGTCTGGTGTGATTGACTGGGCTTCATTGGACTCTGGTCTGAGGTGTGATTGACTGGGCTGCATGGGACTCTGGTCTGGTGTGATTGACTGGGCTGCATGGGACTCTGGTCTGAGGTGTGATGGACTGGGCTGCATGGGACTCTGGTCTGAGGTGTGATTGACTGGGCTGCATGGGACTCTGGTCTGAGGTGTGATTGACTGGGCTGCATGGGACTCTGGTCTGAGGTGTGATGGACTGGGCTGCATGGGACTCTGGTCTGAGGTGTGATGGACTGGGCTGCATGGGACTCTGGTCTGAGGTGTGATGGACTGGGCTGTATGGGACTCTGGGGTGATGAATCACTGCATGGGACTCTGGGGTGATGAATCACTGCATGGGACTCTGGGGTGATGAATCACTGCATGGGACTCTGGGGTGATGAATCACTGCATGGGACTCTGGGGTGATGAATCACTGCATGGGACTCTGGTCTGAGGTGTGATGGACTGGGCTGCATGGGACTCTGGTCTACTGGGCTGCATGGGACTCTGGTCTACTGGGCTGCATGGGACTCTGGTCTACTGGGTTGTATGGGACTCTGGTCTACTGGGCTGTATGGGACTCTGGTCTACTGGGCTGCATGGGACTCTGGTCTACTGGGCTGCATGGGACTCTGGTCTACTGGGCTGCATGGGACTCTGGTCTACTGGGCTGCATGGGACTCTGGTCTACTGGGCTGCATGGGACTCTGGTCTACTGGGCTGTATGGGACTCTGGTCTACTGGGCTGCATGGGACTCTGGTCTACTGGGCTGCATGGGACTCTGGTCTACTGGGCTGCATGGGACTCTGGTCTACTGGGCTGTATGGGACTCTGGTCTACTGGGCTGCATGGGACTCTGGTCTACTGGGCTGCATGGGACTCTGGTCTACTGGGCTGCATGGGACTCTGGTCTACTGGGCTGCTTGGGACTCTGGTCTACTGGGCTGTATGGGACTCTGGTCTACTGGGCTGCATGGGACTCTGGTCTACTGGGCTGCATGGGACTCTGGTCTACTGGGCTGCATGGGACTCTGGTCTACTGGGCTGCATGGGACTCTGGTCTACTGGGCTGTATGGGACTCTGGTCTACTGGGCTGTATGGGACTCTGGTCTACTGGGCTGCATGGGACTCTGGTCTACTGGGCTGCATGGGACTCTGGTCTACTGGGCTGCATGGGACTCTGGTCTACTGGGCTGCATGGGACTCTGGTCTACTGGGCTGCATGGGACTCTGGTCTACTGGGCTGCATGGGACTCTGGTCTACTGGGCTGCATGGGACTCTGGTCTACTGGGCTGCATGGGACTCTGGTCTACTGGGCTGCATGGGACTCTGGTCTGAGGTGTCACAGCAGCTCTCAGCTGTTCAAACTACAACAATGAACTGGTTGCTCCCACATTAAAATCGCTGTTCACATTTTGTCTTGTATCTTCTGTGCAAAATTATTTTTAAAAAACATTGTAAAGTTATTACAATTATTCACACAACTTCATGAATATTCAAACATGTTGCACATTGTAATTAACAACAGTATATATAGTAGTCTATTATTTTTCCTTTTGTTTACAACGTAAAAGATGAAATGCCTGAAGCCAAAATATATTAGGCTATTACTTTATCTCTATATGTTTAGCCTATTAGATTACATGCCTGAAGCCAAAATATATTAGGCTATTATTTTATCTCTATATGTTTAGCCTATTAGATTACGTAATGTCAGTCATTCCTGTTATGCTTCCTTTAACCAGCAGGCCTGTGTAATGTCAGTCATTCCTGTTATGCTTCCTTTAACCAGCAGGCCTGTGTCATGTCAGTCATTCCTGTTATGCTTCCTTTAACCAGCAGGCCTGTGTAATGTCAGTCATTCCTGTTATGCTTCCTTTAACCAGCAGGCCTGTGTAATGTCAGTCATTCCTGTTATGCTTCCTTTAACCAGCAGGCCTGTGTCATGTCAGTCATTCCTGTTATGCTTCCTTTAACCAGCAGGCCTGTGTAATGTCAGTCATTCCTGTTATGCTTCCTTTAACCAGCAGAACTGTGTAATGTCAGTCATTCCTGTTATGCTTCCTTTAACCAGCAGGCCTGTGTAATGTCAGTCATTCCTGTTATGCTTCCTTTAACCAGCATGCCTGTGTAATGTCAGTCATTCCTGTTATGCTTCCTTTAACCAGCAGGCCTGTGTAATGTCAGTCATTCCTGTTATGCTTCCTTTAACCAGCAGGCCTGTGTAATGTCAGTCATTCCTGTTATGCTTCCTTTAACCAGCAGGCCTGTGTAATGCCAGTCATTCCTGTTATGCTTCCTTTAACCAGCAGGCCTGTGTAATGTCAGTCATTCCTGTTATGCTTCCTTTAACCAGCAGGCCTGTGTAATGTCAGTCATTCCTGTTATGCTTCCTTTAACCAGCAGGCCTGTGTAATGTCAGTCATTCCTGTTATGCTTCCTTTAACCAGCAGGCCTGTGTAATGTCAGTCATTCCTGTTATGCTTCCTTTAACCAGCAGGCCTGTGTAATGCCAGTCATTCCTGTTATGCTTCCTTTAACCAGCAGGCCTGTGTCATGTCAGCCATTCCTGTTATGCTTCCTTTAACCAGCAGGCCTGTGTCATGTCAGTCATTCCTGTTATGCTTCCTTTAACCAGCAGGCCTGTGTAATGTCAGTCATTCCTGTTATGCATGCTTCCTTTAACCAGCCGGCCTGTGTAATGTCAGTAATTCCTGTTATGCTTCCTTTAACCAGCAGGCCTGTGTAATGTCAGTCATTCCTGTTATGCATGCTTCCTTTAACCAGCAGGCCTGTGTAATGTCAGTCATTCCTGTTATGCTTCCTTTAACCAGCAGGCCTGTGTAATGTCAGTCATTCCTGTTATGCTTCCTTTAACCAGCAGGCCTGTGTAATGTCAGTCATTCCTGTTATGCTTCCTTTAACCAGCAGGCCTGTGTAATGTCAGTCATTCCTGTTAGCATGCTTCCTTTAACCAGCAGGCCTGTGTAATGTCAGTCATTCCTGTTATGCTTCCTTTAACCAGCAGGCCTGTGTAATGTCAGTCATTCCTGTTATGCTTCCTTTAACCAGCAGGCCTGTGTAATGTCAGTCATTCCTGTTATGCATGCTTCCTTTAACCAGCAGGCCTGTGTAATGTCAGTCATTCCTGTTATGCATGCTTCCTTTAACCAGTAGTCCTGTGTAATGTCAGTCATTCCTGTTATGCTTCCTTTAACCAGCAGGCCTGTGTAATGTCAGTCATTCCTGTTATGCTTCCTTTAACCAGCAGGCCTGTGTAATGTCAGTCATTCCTGTTATGCTTCATTTAACCAGCAGGCCTGTGTAATGTCAGTCATTCCTGTTATGCTTCCTTTAACCAGCAGGCCTGTGTAATGTCAGTCATTCCTGTTATGCTTCCTTTAACCAGCAGGCCTGTGTAATGTCAGTCATTCCTGTTATGCTTCCTTTAACCAGCAGGCCTGTGTAATGTCAGTCATTCCTGTTATGCTTCCTTTAACCAGCAGGCCTGTGTAATGTCAGTCATTCCTGTTATGCTTCCTTTAACCAGCAGGCCTGTGTCATGTCAGTCATTCCTGTTATGCTTCCTTTAACCAGCAGGCCTGTGTAATGTCAGTCATTCCTGTTATGCTTCCTTTAACCAGCAGGCCTGTGTAATGTCAGTCATTCCTGTTATGCTTCCTTTAACCAGCAGGCCTGTGTAATGTCAGTCATTCCTGTTATGCTTCCTTTAACCAGCAGGCCTGTGTCATGTCAGTCATTCCTGTTATGCGTCCTTTAACCAGCAGGCCTGTGTAATGTCAGTCATTCCTGTTATGCTTCCTTTAACCAGCAGGCCTGTGTACTGTCAGTCATTCCTGTTATGCTTCCTTTAACCAGCAGGCCTGTGTCATGTCAGTCATTCCTGTTATGCTTCCTTTAACCAGCAGACCTGTGTAATGTCAGTCATTCCTGTTATGCTTCCTTTAACCAGCAGGCCTGTGTCATGTCAGTCATTCCTGTTATGCTTCCTTTAACCAGCAGGCCTGTGTAATGTCAGTCATTCCTGTTATGCTTCCTTTAACCAGCAGGCCTGTGTAATGTCAGTCATTCCTGTTATGCTTCCTTTAACCAGCAGGCCTGTGTAATGTCAGTCATTCCTGTTATGCTTCCTTTAACCAGCAGGCCTGTGTAATGTCAGTCATTCCTGTTATGCTTCCTTTAACCAGCAGGCCTGTGTAATGTCAGTCATTCCTGTTATGCATGCTTCCTTTAACCAGCCGGCCTGTGTAATGTCAGTAATTCCTGTTATGCTTCCTTTAACCAGCAGGCCTGTGTAATGTCAGTCATTCCTGTTATGCATGCTTCCTTTAACCAGCAGGCCTGTGTAATGTCAGTCATTCCTGTTATGCTTCCTTTAACCAGCAGGCCTGTGTAATGTCAGTCATTCCTGTTAGCATGCTTCCTTTAACCAGCAGGCCTGTGTAATGTCAGTCATTCCTGTTATGCTTCCTTTAACCAGCAGGCCTGTGTAATGTCAGTCATTCCTGTTATGCTTCCTTTAACCAGCAGGCCTGTGTAATGTCAGTCATTCCTGTTATGCATGCTTCCTTTAACCAGCAGGCCTGTGTAATGTCAGTCATTCCTGTTATGCATGCTTCCTTTAACCAGCAGTCCTGTGTAATGTCAGTCATTCCTGTTATGCTTCCTTTAACCAGCAGGCCTGTGTAATGTCAGTCATTCCTGTTATGCTTCCTTTAACCAGCAGGCCTGTGTAATGTCAGTCATTCCTGTTATGCTTCCTTTAACCAGCAGGCCTGTGTAATGTCAGTCATTCCTGTTATGCTTCCTTTAACCAGCAGGCCTGTGTAATGTCAGTCATTCCTGTTATGCTTCCTTTAACCAGCAGGCCTGTGTAATGTCAGTCATTCCTGTTATGCTTCCTTTAACCAGCAGGCCTGTGTAATGTCAGTCATTCCTGTTATGCTTCCTTTAACCAGCAGGCCTGTGTAATGTCAGTCATTCCTGTTAGCATGCTTCCTTTAACCAGCAGGCCTGTGTAATGTCAGTCATTCCTGTTATGCTTCCTTTAACCAGCAGGCCTGTGTAATGTCAGTCATTCCTGTTATGCTTCCTTTAACCAGCAGGCCTGTGTAATGTCAGTCATTCCTGTTATGCATGCTTCCTTTAACCAGCAGGCCTGTGTAATGTCAGTCATTCCTGTTATGCATGCTTCCTTTAACCAGTAGTCCTGTGTAATGTCAGTCATTCCTGTTATGCTTCCTTTAACCAGCAGGCCTGTGTAATGTCAGTCATTCCTGTTATGCTTCCTTTAACCAGCAGGCCTGTGTAATGTCAGTCATTCCTGTTATGCTTCATTTAACCAGCAGGCCTGTGTAATGTCAGTCATTCCTGTTATGCTTCCTTTAACCAGCAGGCCTGTGTAATGTCAGTCATTCCTGTTATGCTTCCTTTAACCAGCAGGCCTGTGTAATGTCAGTCATTCCTGTTATGCTTCCTTTAACCAGCAGGCCTGTGTAATGTCAGTCATTCCTGTTATGCTTCCTTTAACCAGCAGGCCTGTGTAATGTCAGTCATTCCTGTTATGCTTCCTTTAACCAGCAGGCCTGTGTCATGTCAGTCATTCCTGTTATGCTTCCTTTAACCAGCAGGCCTGTGTAATGTCAGTCATTCCTGTTATGCTTCCTTTAACCAGCAGGCCTGTGTAATGTCAGTCATTCCTGTTATGCTTCCTTTAACCAGCAGGCCTGTGTAATGTCAGTCATTCCTGTTATGCTTCCTTTAACCAGCAGGCCTGTGTCATGTCAGTCATTCCTGTTATGCGTCCTTTAACCAGCAGGCCTGTGTAATGTCAGTCATTCCTGTTATGCTTCCTTTAACCAGCAGGCCTGTGTAATGCCAGTCATTCCTGTTATGCTTCCTTTAACCAGCAGGCCTGTGTCATGTCAGTCATTCCTGTTATGCTTCCTTTAACCAGCAGACCTGTGTAATGTCAGTCATTCCTGTTATGCTTCCTTTAACCAGCAGGCCTGTGTCATGTCAGTCATTCCTGTTATGCTTCCTTTAACCAGCAGGCCTGTGTAATGTCAGTCATTCCTGTTATGCTTCCTTTAACCAGCAGGCCTGTGTAATGTCAGTCATTCCTGTTATGCTTCCTTTAACCAGCAGGCCTGTGTAATGTCAGTCATTCCTGTTATGCTTCCTTTAACCAGCAGGCCTGTGTAATGTCAGTCATTCCTGTTATGCATGCTTCCTTTAACCAGCCGGCCTGTGTAATGTCAGTAATTCCTGTTATGCTTCCTTTAACCAGCAGGCCTGTGTAATGTCAGTCATTCCTGTTATGCATGCTTCCTTTAACCAGCAGGCCTGTGTAATGTCAGTCATTCCTGTTATGCTTCCTTTAACCAGCAGGCCTGTGTAATGTCAGTCATTCCTGTTAGCATGCTTCCTTTAACCAGCAGGCCTGTGTAATGTCAGTCATTCCTGTTATGCTTCCTTTAACCAGCAGGCCTGTGTAATGTCAGTCATTCCTGTTATGCTTCCTTTAACCAGCAGGCCTGTGTAATGTCAGTCATTCCTGTTATGCATGCTTCCTTTAACCAGCAGGCCTGTGTAATGTCAGTCATTCCTGTTATGCATGCTTCCTTTAACCAGCAGTCCTGTGTAATGTCAGTCATTCCTGTTATGCTTCCTTTAACCAGCAGGCCTGTGTAATGTCAGTCATTCCTGTTATGCTTCCTTTAACCAGCAGGCCTGTGTAATGTCAGTCATTCCTGTTATGCTTCCTTTAACCAGCAGGCCTGTGTAATGTCAGTCATTCCTGTTATGCTTCCTTTAACCAGCAGGCCTGTGTAATGTCAGTCATTCCTGTTATGCTTCCTTTAACCAGCAGGCCTGTGTAATGTCAGTCATTCCTGTTATGCTTCCTTTAACCAGCAGGCCTGTGTAATGTCAGTCATTCCTGTTATGCTTCCTTTAACCAGCAGGCCTGTGTAATGTCAGTCATTCCTGTTATGCTTCCTTTAACCAGCAGGCCTGTGTAATGTCAGTCATTCCTGTTATGCTTCCTTTAACCAGCAGGCCTGTGTAATGTCAGTCATTCCTGTTATGCATCCTTTAACCAGCAGGCCTGTGTAATGTCAGTCATTCCTGTTATGCATCCTTTAACCAGCAGGCCTGTGTAATGTCAGTCATTCCTGTTATGCTTCCTTTAACCAGCAGGCCTGTGTAATGTCAGTCATTCCTGTTATGCTTCCTTTAACCAGCAGGCCTGTGTAATGTCAGTCATTTCTGTTATGCTTCCTTTAACCAGCAGGCCTGTGTCATGTCAGTCATTCCTGTTATGCTTCCTTTAACCAGCAGGCCTGTGTAATGTCAGTCATTCCTGTTATGCTTCCTTTAACCAGCAGGCCTGTGTCATTCAGTCATTCCTGTTATGCTTCCTTTAACCAGCAGGCCTGCGTAATGTCAGTCATTCCTGTTATGCTTCCTTTAACCAGCAGGCCTGTGTAATGTCAGTCATTCCTGTTATGCTTCCTTTAACCAGCAGGCCTGTGTAATGTCAATCATTCCTGTTATGCATCCTTTAACCAGCAGGCCTGTGTAATGTCAGTCATTCCTGTTATGCTTCCTTTAACCAGCAGGCCTGTGTAATGTCAGTCATTCCTGTTATGCTTCCTTTAACCAGCAGGCCTGTGTAATGTCAGTCATTCCTGTTATGCTTCCTTTAACCAGCAGGCCTGTGTACTGTCAGTCATTCCTGTTATGCTTCCTTTAACCAGCAGGCCTGTGTAATGTCAGTCATTCCTGTTATGCTTCCTTTAACCAGCAGGCCTGTGTAATGTCAGTCATTCCTGTTATGCTTCCTTTAACCAGCAGGCCTGTGTAATGTCAGTCATTTCTGTTATGCTTCCTTTAACCAGCAGGCCTGTGTCATGTCAGTCATTCCTGTTATGCTTCCTTTAACCAGCAGGCCTGTGTCATGTCAGTCATTCCTGTTATGCTTCCTTTAACCAGCAGGCCTGTGTCATTCAGTCATTCCTGTTATGCTTCCTTTAACCAGCAGGCCTGCGTAATGTCAGTCATTCCTGTTATGCTTCCTTTAACCAGCAGGCCTGTGTAATGTCAGTCATTCCTGTTATGCTTCCTTTAACCAGCAGGCCTGTGTAATGTCAATCATTCCTGTTATGCATCCTTTAACCAGCAGGCCTGTGTAATGTCAGTCATTCCTGTTATGCTTCCTTTAACCAGCAGGCCTGTGTAATGTCAGTCATTCCTGTTATGCTTCCTTTAACCAGCAGGCCTGTGTAATGTCAGTCATTCCTGTTATGCTTCCTTTAACCAGCAGGCCTGTGTACTGTCAGTCATTCCTGTTATGCTTCCTTTAACCAGCAGGCCTGTGTAATGTCAGTCATTCCTGTTATGCTTCCTTTAACCAGCAGGCCTGTGTACTGTCAGTCATTCCTGTTATGGTTCCTTTAACCAGCAGGCCTGTGTAATGTAAGGGAACTCCCCCCCCAATTGTACAAAATAACATGGCAAGTTATTGGCACCGAGCGCAGCATATACACGATGGACAAATACACTACTTCTGGCGGTGTTTCATCCAAAGTTGATGGCAAATGCCATATTGCAAATGAGCTGTGTAACACTCCAAAATTCCTATAGTGGGCGAGTTTGTTCTATCTAAATTTTTCATAGGCTTTATGTAACGCAAGTCAAGACCCAAGAGTAAAATTTTGAGATTTTGAAAGTTTTGGCAAAAACTTATCACCCCCTTAAAAAAGTGCTTTCTGGACCGTTTTTTGAAATTCTTTCGATTTTTAGGTCAATTACACATGTATAAGAACTGTATGAAAATACATTAGTCACATTTTATTATCATAATTTTTTGTAAATGTTTATTTGAACTTAAGGAATATGTTTTGTGCATTTGCAATGTGATTTCATAGGAAGTCAAAAGTCAAAAGTCAAAAATGTCAAAAATTTGGAAAAAACGTATAACCTCCTTTAAAAAAGTGCTTTCTGGACCGTTTTTTGAAATTCTTTCGATTTTTAGGTCAATTACACATGTATAAGAACTGTATGAAGATACTTTAGTCACATTTTTTTATCATAATTTTTTTTGAAATGTTTACTTGTACTTAAGGAATATGTTTTGTGCATTTGCAATCTGATTTAATATGAAGTCAAAAATGTGAATAAATTAGAAAAAACTTATCAACCCCTTTAAAAAAGTGCTTTTTGGATTTCATAGTCGAAAATAACATTTTGTTTTTAAAAGGCCAAAATGAAGCATTTAAAACCGTTTTGAAAAATGACGCCTGGTAACCCAAAACATAGAATATTTTTTGACTTTTTTTGGAAACCTCCTTAAATCACTCAGGCCGGACCCCCATTGACTCGAGAAGAAAAAACAAAACAAAAATTCCAGAAGAAAAAACATAGAATATTTTCTGACTTTTTTTGAAAACCTCCATAAATCACTCAGGCCAGCACCCATTGATTTTTGCCCGTCGAATAGTGCTCCCAGAGCGGGTATGGAATTCTGGATGCCCCCTAAAAGCAATTTCAACCATGGCACCTGGTAACCCAAAAAAAATACCAGGTGCACGAAAAGTTTGGACTTAGAATATTTTTTGAGTTTTTTGGAAAAACTCCATAAATCACTCAGGCCATTGACTCGAGAAGAAAAAACATAAAATATTTTCAAGAAAAAACATAGAATATTTTCTGACTTTTTTTGAAAACCTCCATAAATCACTCAGGCCAGCACCCATTGATTTTTGCCCGTAGAACAGTGCTCCCAGAGCGTGTATGGAATTCTGGATGCCCCCTAAAAGCAATTTCAACCATGGCACCTGGTAACCCAAAAAAAATACCAGGTGCACGAAAAGTTTGGACTTAGAATATTTTTTGAGTTTTTTGGAAAAACTCCACAAATCACTCAGGCCATTGACTCGAGAAGAAAAAACATAAAATATTTTCAAGAAAAAACAGAATATTTTTTGACTTTTTTTGAAAACCTCCATAAATCACTCAGGCCAGCACCCATTGATTTTTGCCCGTAGAACAGTGCTCCCAGAGCGGGTATGGAAGTCTGGATCCCCCCTAAAAGTATTTAAGGCTCTGTGTGTCTTTAAGCACCATACTTTTTCATTCCATCCTTGCTGTGTGTGTCTGTCTGTGTGTGTGTGTGTGAGCTTTTCTTTGACATCTGTTTAGAGAAATGACTGATTTACACTTCATGAGGGTTGCCTAATCACACACTTAAAGTTTTGGAAAGATCTGACTTTTTTAACCCTTTGAAACAGCACCTATGACCCCATTTTAAGGCACTTCCGGTTGGCACAGGAAGCTATAAGTAAACACCTATCCTGATCGGGGTATGCTTTTACAGAATCCTGAGTTTTAAGTCTATACGTTAAGAACTGACTGATTTACATAGGGTTGAATGCACTATATATCACAAACTGCTGGTTGGCTATGGCAAAACACTTTTAGGGTGATTTTATCACTTCCGGTTGCTCCAGGAAGCTTAGAATCAACACAGGTAGACCTCATAGTGGCCTGATGGACTGACATCAAAGACAGGTTCATAAGACATTCATAACCCACATAGGCTTCAAGTTGAATTTAGAGGTGCACTCAATGCATTCCAATGGTGAGACATGTCATTGTAAACTGTTTGATGTAAACACCTTCTTTTAACTGTCAAGGGTTAATGCCACAGGGTCAAGGTTAGGCTTGCACGGATCGGGAGGACCTTAAGAACATTCCTGAGGTGAAATTGTGTTTCTAACCTTAACGGTTCTCTCTCTGTGTCCCAAAAGCAAATAAAATTGACATTGAGGTCAAAGGGTCATTCGTGTCCGTCTTCTTGTAACGGTCGCTGCGCTCAGACCGAGCGAGCTACGGTCAAGCGGGGCATCTCGTTGAACTCGGCACGGCCTGGAGATAATAGTAATGCCATTGCGGGCTTTGTGTGTCTTTAAGCACCGTACTTTTTCACTCCATCCCTGCTGTGTGTGCGTGTGTGAGAGCTTTTCTTTGACATCTGTTTAGAGAAATGACTGATTTACAGTTCATGAAGGTTGCCTAATCACACACTTAAAGTTTTGGAAAGATCTGACTTTTTTAACCCTTTGAAACAGCACCTATGTCCCCATTTTAAGGCACTTCCGGTTGGCACAGGAAGCTATAAGTAAAGACTTATCCTGATCGGGGTATGCTTTTACAGAATCCTGAGTTTTAAGTCTATACGGTAAGAACTGACTGATTTACACAGGGTTGAATGCACTATATATCACAAACTGCTGGTTGGGTAAAACACTTTTAGGGTGATTTTATCACTTCCGGTTTCTCCAGGAAGCTTAGAATCAACACAGGTAGACCTCATAGTGGCCTGATGGATTGTCATTGAAGACAGGTTCATAAGACATTCATAACCCACATAGGGTTTATTTAAAGGATACACGTTACATTTGCATATGATTCAACAGTGAAAAACATCACATCATATTGCAAACATAACACAGTGTTATATTTGCAATATGATGTGTTGAATCATATTGCAAACATAACACAGTGTTACATTTGCAATATGATGTGGTGAATCATATTGCAAACATAACACAGTGTTACATTTGCAATATGATGTGGTGAATCATATTGCAAACATAACACACAGTGTTACATTTGCAATATGATGTGTTGAATCATATTGCAAACATAACACACAGTGTTACATTTGTAATATGATGTGTTGAATCATATTGCAAACATAACACACACTGTTACATTTGCAATATGATGTGTTGATTCATATTGCAAATGTAACGCGCATTCTTTAAATACTTTAGAAATACAAAATTGAACATCCTGATGACCTCAGGATGGCCGGCCAGTGTTAGTGGTTCCTCTCCATGGCTCGTTGCGTGGAAATTTCATCATGTCGATTTTGCTGATGGTACCCCCGCGTTGAAACATATTGCAATTGTACAAAAGTCAACTAGCAAGTCGGTGTCCATCAGTCAATTGGATGTTGTCAGACACCAAACTGATACCATCTGACACCAAACTCACTTTTTCCAACTCCTTTAGAAGCCAACAATAACATATTTCAGAGCAGGCCCAAAATTCACAGCGCCTTCTCTTTAAACCATAATAAAACAAATAATACGTAGTTATGTTCTAGCTGCGGGTCCAATGTTCACATTATGTTTAGCCCTATGTGAGGCGACCTCGAATCCCAAGTTTCGGCTCGATAGGTCATTCGGTGTCCGAGCAAAACGCTAATTGGTGCTGAAAATCCACTGTTTTCATTGCCTTGCTACGGGGTCCTTGAATGAGCAATCAAACAGGCTCGTTGGGGTCTGTCTTTATGGGCCGAGCCGGTTTCAATGCACCTAGTCTTGAGACTCTGGGACTTTTCTAAATGTCGTCCGTTTCGTTGAGCTGAAATGAATTGAAAACATAGCAAATACACAAGGCTGTTTTTCGGTCCGAGAACCTTCTAGAGCCACATAAATCACCGTGCACAATCGACCTGAGGTCTAGAACAGGTTTGTACATTTTCAGAACTCTAGGTCTTACGGTTCTTTAAAAGTTCAAACAAAAGTAACTACTACATGCACTGTCTGCCTCTTAGCCCCTCAGTGTGTCCCTCCATCATTTCTGTTGATTGTGTATTTTTTTTTTTTTTTCATCTGATGGGATGAATGACTGATTTACAGTTCAGGAGGGTTGTCTATTCACATATATGAAGTTTTGGAAAGATTTGACATTTTTAACCCTTCAAAACAGCCCATTTGACACCAATTATGGCACTTCCGGTTGGCACAGGAAGTTGAAAATAAACACATATACTCACTGGAGTATACTGTTTGAGAATCCGGAGTTTTAAGTCTATATGTTAAAATTTGACTGATTTACATAGGGCTGAATGCACTATTTCTCTCAAACTGCAGGTTGGCTATTGCAAACACTTTTAGGGTGATTTAACCACTTCCGGTTGCTCCAGGAAGCTTAGAATCGACACAGGTAGACCTCATGGTGGCCTGATGGACTGACATCAAAGACAGGTTCATAAGACAATCATAACCCACATAGGCTTTAGGTTGAATTTAGAGGTGCAGTCAATGTATTCCAATGGGGAGACATTTCATTGTAAACTATTTGATGTAAACGCCTTCTTTTAACTGTGAAGGGTTAATGCCACAAGGTCAAGGTTAGGCTTGCACAGATCGGGAGGACCTTAGGATTGTTCCTGAGGTGAAATTGTGCTTCTAACCTTAACGGTTCTCTCTCTGTGTCCCAAAAGCAAATAAAATTGACATTGAGGTCAAAGGGTCATTTTGGTCCGTTCTCTTGTAACAGTCGCTGCGCTCAGACCGAGCGAGCTACGGTCAAGCGGGGCGTCTCGTTGAACTCGGCACGGCCTGGAGATAATAGTAATGCCATTGCAGGCTTTGTGTGTTGTTAAGCACCGTACTTTTTCACTCCATCACTGCTTTGTGTGTGTTTTTGTGTGTGAGAGAGCTTTCCTTTGATATCTGCTTAGAGAAATGACTGATTTACAGTTCATATGGGTTGTCTATTCACACAAATGAAGTTTTGAAAAGTTCTGAACATTTTAACCCTTCGAAACAGCACCATGACACCATTTTAAGGCACTTCCGGTTGGCACAGGAAGCTATAGGTAAACACATATCTTGACTGGGGTATGCTGTTACAGAATCCTGAGTTTTAAGTCTATGCGTTAAGAATTGACTGATCTACATAGGGTTGAATGCAGTGATTTTCAAAATTGCAAGTCATGTATATCAGGACATCTTTTAGGCTGATTTGAACCACTTCCGGTTTGTCCAGGTAGCTTTGAATCAACACAGGTAGACCTCATAGTGGCCTGATGGACTGACATCAAAGACAGGTTCATTAGACATTCATAACCCACTTAGGCTTCAGGTTGAATTTAGAGGTGCAGTCAATGTGTTGCTATGGGATGAAAAGCAGAAGACTTGAAATGTAGGTCAAGGGTCATTTTCTTGTCACTCTCGCTGCGCTCAGACCGAGCGAGCTACGGTCAAACGGGGCATCCCGTTGAACTCGGCACGGCCTGGAGAATATGGTGATGTCATTTTAGTGGTGATTTCAGAATGCTATTTTGGTGCATTCATGGAAGGCGCTGTGAATTTTGGGCCTCCTCTGAAATATGTGATAGTTGGCTTCTAAAGGAGTTGGAAAAAGTGAGTTTGGAGTCAGATGGTATCAGTTTGGTGTCTGAAAATATCCAATTGACTGATGGACACTTGCTAGTTGACTTTTGTTGACACATGCTAGTTGACTTGCTAGTCGACTTTTGTACAATTTCAATATGTTTCAACGCGGGGCTACCATCACCAAAATCGACATGATGAAATTTCACGCAACGAGCGATGGAGAGGAACCACTATCACTGCCCGGCCATCCTGAGGTCATCAGGATGTTGACTTTTGTATTTCTAAGGTATTTAAAGAATGCACGTTACATTTGCAATATGATTCAACATCACATCGTATTGCAAATGTAACAGGCATTTGCAATATGAAAAACATCACATCATATTGCAAATGTAACGTGCATTCTCTTAAATACTTTAGAAATGCAAAAGTCAACGTTCTGATGACCTCAGGATGGCCGGGCAGTGATAGTGGTTCCTCTCCATCGCTCGTTTCGTGAAATTTCATCATGTCGCTTTTTCCTCATGGTACCTCCCCGTTGAAACATATTGCAATTGTACAAAAGTCAACGAGCAAGTCAGTGTCCATCAGTCAAATAGATATTTTCAGACACCAAACTGATACCATCTGACTCCAAACTCACTTTTTCCAACTCCTTTAGATGCCAACTATAACATATTTCAGAGCAGGCCCAAAATTCACAGCGCCTTCTCTTTAAACCATAATAAAACAAATAATACATAGTTATGTTCTAGCTGCGGGTCCAATGTTCACATTATGTTTAGCCCTATGTGAGGCGACCTCGAATCCCAAGTTTCGGCTCGATAGGTCATTCGGTGTCCGAGCAAAACGCTAATTGGTGCTGAAAATCCACTTTTTTCATTGCCTTGCTACGGGGTCCTTGAATGAGCAATCAAACAGGCTCGTTGGGGTCTGTCTCTATGGGCCGAGCCGGTTTCAACGCACCTAGTCTTGAGACTCTGGGACTTTTCTAAAGGTCGTCCGTTTCGTTGAGGTCAAATGAATTGAAAACATGGCAAATACACGAGGCTTTTTATCGATCCGAGAACCTTCTAGAGTCATATAATTCACCGTGCACAATCGACCTGAGGTCTAGAACAGGTTTGTAAATTTTCAGAACTCTAGGTTTGACGGTTCTTTAAAAGTTGGAACAAAAGTAACTACTGCAGGCACTGTCTGCCTCTTAGCCCCTCAGTGTGTCCCTCCATCATTTCTGTGTGGGTGTGTATTTTTTTTTTTTGAAATCTGATGGGATGAATGACTGATTTACAGTTCAGGAGGGTTGTCTATTCACATATATCAAGTTTTGGAAAGATTTGACATTTTTAACCCTTTGAAACAGCCCATTTGACACCAATTATGGCACTTCCGGTTGGCACAGGAAGCTGAAAAAAAACACATATCATCACTGGAGTATGTTGTTACAGAATCCTGAGTTTTAAGTCTGTATGTTAAAAATTGACTGATTTACATAGGGTTGAATGCACTATTTCTCTCAAACTGCATGTTGGGTATGGCAAACACTTTTAGGGTGATTTAACCACTTCCGGTTGCTCCAGGAAGCTTAGAATCGACACAGGTAGACCTCATGGTGGCTTGATGGACTGACATCAAAGACAGGTCCATAAGACAATCATAACCCACATAGGCTTTAGGTTGAATTTAGAGGTGCAGTCAATGTATTCCAATGGGGAGACATTTCATTGTAAACTATTTGATGTAAACACCTTCTTTTAACTGTGAAGGGTTAATGCCACAAGGTCAGGGTTAGGCTTGCACAGATCGGGAGGACCTTAAGAACACTGCTGAGGTGAAATTGTGTTTCTAACCTTAACGGTTCTCTCTCTGTGTCCCAAAAGCAAATGAAATTGACATTGAGGTCAAAAGGTCATTTGTGTCCGTTCTCTTGTAACGGTCGCTGCGCTCAGACCGAGCGAGCTACGGTCAAGCGGGGCATCTCGTTGAACTCGGCACGGCCTAGAGATAATAGTAATGCCATTGTGGGCTTTGTGTGTCGTTAAGCACCGTACTTTTTTACTCCATCTTTCCTTTTTGTGTGTGTGTGATTGTGTGAGAGAGATTTTCTTTGACATCTGTTGGGAAAAATGACTGATTACAGTTCATGAGGGTTGTCTAATCACACAAGTGAAGTTTTGAAAAGATCTGACCTTTATTACCCTTCAAACCTGACCCTGTGGCACCATTTTAAGGTACTTCCAGTTGACATAGGAAGCTGAAATTGAACACATACCCTCCTTGGCGTAGGCTCTTATATAATATTGAGTTTTAAGTCTTTATGTTAAGAACTGACTTATTTAAAGAGGGTTAAATGAGTGTGTGTTATTTCATAAAATCATATAAAATCACAGGATTCTCGCAGAGCTTCGAGACCCACTTTAAAAATGTACGTCTGAACACACTGCAACTGGATCTGTGATTTTTTTGAAAAAAAAAATCCTCTTTGTGAACATCACCAAACGGTCAATGTACGATTTCTCTTAAATTACGATAGATAAATGGCTGGTTCTTTTTTTCCTGACACCGTATGCTTATGTACTTTGACATGAAGCGGTCAAATTAGCACCCTACTTGCGTTTTAACCCTTTAATCCCAGAAAAATGGCCATAACTCAAAAAGCGCCGAGGTCTCGACGCCATCTTGTTCGGGGCCAACTGCCCATTACTCCAAACCTACGCTCGCCGAGTTTCGTCCTCGAAATATTTTCAGTTTAGGAGAAAAGGCCGCGCTCGTTTGCCACGTGCTCGTGCGCCTGCAATATGATTTATTTTCCCTCTTGTGGGAATTTTCGAGAGTGCAGAAAAAAGTCAAAAATTTGTCATTTTTATAAAACGGAAACCGAAATTCCGAAACGTTTTTTTGAGTGACTTCCTGAAAGAGCTCTCCGCCGCCCACGGCCCGACGCCGTCCGCGATTTTCTGCGACGTATTAAGACGTCAGGTAAGGGACCGTACATTTGCAATGGGACTTTCTTCACTAACCATACGGCTCCCGTCCCAGAGTTCCCGTAAGGTATGTCAGTAATTCCTGTTATGCTTCCTTTAACCAGCAGGCCTGTGTAATGTCAGTCATTCCTGTTATGCTTCCTTTAAACAGCAGGCCTGTGTCATGTCAGTCATTCCTGTTATGCTTCCTTTAACCAGCAGGCCTGTGTAATGTCAGTCATTCCTGTTATGCTTCCTTTAACCAGCAGGCCTGTGTAATGTCAGTCATTCCTGTTATGCTTCCTTTAACCAGCAGGCCTGTGTAATGTCAGTCATTCCTGTTATGCTTCCTTTAACCAGCCGGCCTGTGTAATGTCAGTAATTCCTGTTATGCTTCCTTTAACCAGCAGGCCTGTGTAATGTCAGTCATTCCTGTTATGCTTCCTTTAAACAGCAGGCCTGTGTCATGTCAGTCATTCCTGTTATGCTTCCTTTAACCAGCAGGCCTGTGTAATGTCAGTCATTCCTGTTATGCTTCCTTTAACCAGCAGGCCTGTGTAATGTCAGTCATTCCTGTTATGCTTCCTTTAACCAGCAGGCCTGTGTAATGTCAGTCATTCCTGTTATGCTTCCTTTAACCAGCAGGCCTGTGTAATGTCAGTCATTCCTGTTATGCTTCCTTTAACCAGCAGGCCTGTGTAATGTCAGTCATTCCTGTTATGCTTCCTTTAACCAGCCGGCCTGTGTAATGTCAGTAATTCCTGTTATGCTTCCTTTAACCAGCAGGCCTGTGTAATGTCAGTCATTCCTGTTATGCTTCCTTTAAACAGCAGGCCTGTGTCATGTCAGTCATTCCTGTTATGCTTCCTTTAACCAGCAGGCCTGTGTAATGTCAGTCATTCCTGTTATGCTTCCTTTAACCAGCAGGCCTGTGTAATGTCAGTCATTCCTGTTATGCTTCCTTTAACCAGCAGGCCTGTGTAATGTCAGTCATTCCTGTTATGCTTCCTTTAACCAGCAGGCCTGTGTAATGTCAGTCATTCCTGTTATGCATGCTTCCTTCAACCAGCAGGCCTGTGTAATGTCAGTCATTCCTGTTATGCTTCCTTTAACCAGCAGGCCTGTGTAATGTCAGTCATTCCTGTTATGCTTCCTTTAACCAGCAGGCCTGTGTAATGTCAGTCATTCCTGTTATGCATCCTTTAACCAGCAGGCCTGTGTAATGTCAGTCATTCCTGTTATGCATCCTTTAACCAGCAGGCCTGTGTAATGTCAGTCATTCCTGTTATGCTTCCTTTAACCAGCCGGCCTGTGTAATGTCAGTCATTCCTGTTATGCTTCCTTTAACCAGCAGGCCTGTGTACTGTCAGTCATTCCTGTTATGCTTCCTTTAACCAGCAGGCCTGTGTAATGTCAGTCATTCCTGTTATGCTTCCTTTAACCAGCCGGCCTGTGTAATGTCAGTCATTCCTGTTATGCTTCCTTTAACCAGCAGGCCTGTGTAATGTCAGTCATTCCTGTTATGCTTCCTTTAACCAGCAGGCCTGTGTAATGTCAGTCATTCCTGTTATGCTTCCTTTAACCAGCCGGCCTGTGTAATGTCAGTCATTCCTGTTATGCATCCTTTAACCAGCAGGCCTGTGTAATGTCAGTCATTCCTGTTATGCTTCCTTTAACCAGCAGGCCTGTGTAATGTCAGTCATTCCTGTTATGCTTCCTTTAACCAGCAGGCCTGTGTAATGTCAGTCATTCCTGTTATGCTTCCTTTAACCAGCCGGCCTGTGTAATGTCAGTCATTCCTGTTATGCTTCCTTTAACCAGCAGGCCTGTGTAATGTCAGTCATTCCTGTCATACATGCTTCCTTTAACCAGCAGGCCTGTGTAATGTCAGTCATTCCTGTTATGCTTCCTTTAACCAGCCGGCCTGTGTAATGTCAGTCATTCCTGTTATGCTTCCTTTAACCAGCAGGCCTGTGTAATGTCAGTCATTCCTGTCATACATGCTTCCTTTAACCAGCAGGCCTGTGTAATGCCAGTCATTCCTGTTATGCTTCCTTTAACCAGCCGGCCTGTGTAATGTCAGTCATTCCTGTTATGCTTCCTTTAACCAGCAGGCCTGTGTAATGTCAGTCATTCCTGTTATGCTTCCTTTAACCAGCCGGCCTGTGTACTGTCAGTCATTCCTGTTATGCTTCCTTTAACCAGCAGGCCTGTGTAATGTCAGTCATTCCTGTTATGCTTCCTTTAACCAGCAGGCCTGTGTAATGTCAGTCATTCCTGTTATGCTTCCTTTAACCAGCCGGCCTGTGTAATGTCAGTCATTCCTGTTATGCATCCTTTAACCAGCAGGCCTGTGTAATGTCAGTCATTCCTGTCATACATGCTTCCTTTAACCAGCAGGCCTGTGTAATGCCAGTCATTCCTGTTATGCTTCCTTTAACCAGCCGGCCTGTGTAATGTCAGTCATTCCTGTTATGCTTCCTTTAACCAGCAGGCCTGTGTAATGTCAGTCATTCCTGTTATGCTTCCTTTAACCAGCAGGCCTGTGTAATGTCAGTCATTCCTGTTATGCTTCCTTTAACCAGCAGGCCTGTGTAATGTCAGTCATTCCTGTTATGCTTCCTTTAACCAGCAGGCCTGTGTAATGTCAGTCATTCCTGTTATGCTTCCTTTAACCAGCAGGCCTGTGTAATGTCAGTCATTCCTGTTATGCTTCCTTTAACCAGCAGGCCTGTGTACTGTCAGTCATTCCTGTTATGCTTCCTTTAACCAGCAGGCCTGTGTAATGTCAGTCATTCCTGTTATGCTTCCTTTAACCAGCAGGCCTGTGTAATGTCAGTCATTCCTGTTATGCTTCCTTTAACCAGCAGGCCTGTGTACTGTCAGTCATTCCTGTTATGCTTCCTTTAACCAGCAGGCCTGTGTAATGTCAGTCATTCCTGTTATTCATCCTTTAACCAGCAGGCCTGTGTAATGTCAGTCATTCCTGTTATGCTTCCTTTAACCAGCAGGCCTGTGTAATGTCAGTCATTCCTGTTATGCATCCTTTAACCAGCAGGCCTGTGTAATGTCAGTCATTCCTGTTATGCTTCCTTTAACCAGCAGGCCTGTGTAATGTCAGTCATTCCTGTTATGCTTCCTTTAACCAGCAGGCCTGTGTAATGTCAGTCATTCCTGTTATGCTTCCTTTAACCAGCAGGCCTGTGTAATGTCAGTCATTCCTGTTATGCATCCTTTAACCAGCAGGCCTGTGTAATGTCAGTCATTCCTGTTATGCTTCCTTTAACCAGCAGGCCTGTGTAATGTCAGTCATTCCTGTTATGCTTCCTTTAACCAGCAGGCCTGTGTAATGTCAGTCATTCCTGTTATGCTTCCTTTAACCAGCCGGCCTGTGTAATGTCAGTCATTCCTGTTATGCTTCCTTTAACCAGCAGGCCTGTGTACTGTCAGTCATTCCTGTTATGCTTCCTTTAACCAGCAGGCCTGTGTAATGTCAGTCATTCCTGTTATGCTTCCTTTAACCAGCAGGCCTGTGTAATGTCAGTCATTCCTGTTATGCTTCCTTTAACCAGCCGGCATGTGTAATGTCAGTCATTCCTGTTATGCTTCCTTTAACCAGCAGGCCTGTGTAATGTCAGTCATTCCTGTTATGCTTCCTTTAACCAGCAGGCCTGTGTACTGTCAGTCATTCCTGTTATGCTTCCTTTAACCAGCAGGCCTGTGTAATGTCAGTCATTCCTGTTATGCTTCCTTTAACCAGCAGGCCTGTGTAATGTCAGTCATTCCTGTTATGCATGCTTCCTTTAACCAGCAGGCCTGTGTAATGTCAGTCATTCCTGTTATGCTTCCTTTAACCAGCAGGCCTGTGTAATGTCAGTCATTCCTGTTATGCATCCTTTAACCAGCAGGCCTGTGTAATGTCAGTCATTCCTGTTATGCTTCCTTTAACCAGCAGGCATGTGTAATGTCAGTCATTCCTGTTATGCTTCCTTTAACCAGCAGGCCTGTGTAATGTCAGTCATTCCTGTTATGCTTCCTTTAACCAGCAGGCCTGTGTAATGTCAGTCATTCCTGTTATGCATGCTTCCTTCAACCAGCAGGCCTGTGTAATGTCAGTCATTCCTGTTATGCTTCCTTTAACCAGCAGGCCTGTGTAATGTCAGTCATTCCTGTTATGCTTCCTTTAACCAGCAGGCCTGTGTAATGTCAGTCATTCCTGTTATGCATCCTTTAACCAGCAGGCCTGTGTAATGTCAGTCATTCCTGTTATGCATCCTTTAACCAGCAGGCCTGTGTAATGTCAGTCATTCCTGTTATGCTTCCTTTAACCAGCCGGCCTGTGTAATGTCAGTCATTCCTGTTATGCTTCCTTTAACCAGCAGGCCTGTGTACTGTCAGTCATTCCTGTTATGCTTCCTTTAACCAGCAGGCCTGTGTAATGTCAGTCATTCCTGTTATGCTTCCTTTAACCAGCAGGCCTGTGTAATGTCAGTCATTCCTGTTATGCTTCCTTTAACCAGCAGGCCTGTGTAATGTCAGTCATTCCTGTTATGCTTCCTTTAACCAGCAGGCCTGTGTAATGTCAGTCATTCCTGTTATGCTTCCTTTAACCAGCCGGCCTGTGTAATGTCAGTCATTCCTGTTATGCATCCTTTAACCAGCAGGCCTGTGTAATGTCAGTCATTCCTGTTATGCTTCCTTTAACCAGCAGGCCTGTGTAATGTCAGTCATTCCTGTTATGCTTCCTTTAACCAGCAGGCCTGTGTAATGTCAGTCATTCCTGTTATGCTTCCTTTAACCAGCAGGCCTGTGTAATGTCAGTCATTCCTGTTATGCATGCTTCCTTTAACCAGCAGGCCTGTGTAATGTCAGTCATTCCTGTTATGCTTCCTTTAACCAGCAGGCCTGTGTAATGTCAGTCATTCCTGTTATGCATCCTTTAACCAGCAGGCCTGTGTAATGTCAGTCATTCCTGTTATGCTTCCTTTAACCAGCAGGCATGTGTAATGTCAGTCATTCCTGTTATGCTTCCTTTAACCAGCAGGCCTGTGTAATGTCAGTCATTCCTGTTATGCTTCCTTTAACCAGCAGGCCTGTGTAATGTCAGTCATTCCTGTTATGCATGCTTCCTTTAACCAGCAGGCCTGTGTAATGTCAGTCATTCCTGTTATGCTTCCTTTAACCAGCAGGCCTGTGTAATGTCAGTCATTCCTGTTATGCTTCCTTTAACCAGCAGGCCTGTGTAATGTCAGTCATTCCTGTTATGCTTCCTTTAACCAGCAGGCCTGTGTACTGTCAGTCATTCCTGTTATGCTTCCTTTAACCAGCAGGCCTGTGTAATGTCAGTCATTCCTGTTATGCTTCCTTTAACCAGCAGGCCTGTGTAATGTCAGTCATTCCTGTTATGCTTCCTTTAACCAGCAGGCCTGTGTAATGTCAGTCATTCCTGTTATGCTTCCTTTAACCAGCCGGCCTGTGTAATGTCAGTCATTCCTGTTATGCTTCCTTTAACCAGCCGGCCTGTGTAATGTCAGTCATTCCTGTTATGCTTCCTTTAACCAGCCGGCCTGTGTAATGTCAGTCATTCCTGTTATGCTTCCTTTAACCAGCAGGCCTGTGTAATGTCAGTAATTCCTGTTATGCTTCCTTTAACCAGCAGGCCTGTGTAATGTCAGTCATTCCTGTTATGCTTCCTTTAACCAGCAGGCCTGTGTAATGTCAGTCATTCCTGTTATGCTTCCTTTAACCAGCCGGCCTGTGTAATGTCAGTCATTCCTGTTATGCTTCCTTTAACCAGCCGGCCTGTGTAATGTCAGTCATTCCTGTTATGCTTCCTTTAACCAGCCGGCCTGTGTAATGTCAGTCATTCCTGTTATGCTTCCTTTAACCAGCCGGCCTGTGTAATGTCAGTCATTCCTGTTATGCTTCCTTTAACCAGCCGGCCTGTGTAATGTCAGTCATTCCTGTTATGCTTCCTTTAACCAGCAGGCCTGTGTCATGTCAGTCATTCCTGTTATGCTTCCTTTTACATTTTCAACCAAAACCCCATCATCTATATAATTAATGACAAACAGATCTATGTTTACGGATATTATCAAGTGTCATTGATAAAATAGTCGGTGGAACAAAAATATAGCAATATCCTTTGAAAAATCATTAGTTCTATTATTTTTTAAATATATATCGTGTCCATTGTGTCCGATTACCCTCGTGACTGTTAAACATTGCATAACGTAGCCTATAAAATTAGCTGTCATTAGGCTACCGTTTTTAATCACGTTAGCAGCGTTTATTAGGCAGGAGACCCAATTCCACATGAATAGCGTATAACTTCAGTGACAGCTGCAAATACCTTCACTTATTGTTCATTTATTTAGCAACATTGCCTAATCCGCTGCCTTTCTGTCTCCTCGTGTTCAGGCTTAAATCTTTAAAAACGATATATATTTATATATAGTGCACTGCGTTAGATCGCGTTACAATCCACTACCGGTATAGTCTAATGTAATTGCCAATAGGCTACACCAAATGAGTTGCATTTAGCCTAGATGACATCATTAACACATGTGGTATTAAACAACGAGGATATTACTTAGTCATCTCGCTGCCAGCAGCGGTGAAAAGCTTGTTCCGTCCCTATCCAGAATGATTGAGTTCCCAGACTCTCTCTCAACCTCTGTACAATATAGAGCTAATGACAACAGAAACACCAACCCCCCCGGCGGCAGTAGGCTGGGCTGTAAAGCCTCGGCTAAATTATAAAAGCGTGACTTGATAACAGCAGTCATGTTCGTGTTCGGCAGGATAAAGCCTCCAGTCAAAGCTGCCTTATGGTTGCCTTCAGTCTTTAGAACATCACGCTGCTTGGTTGTGGAGCATCCGATGGGAAAAAATACAATATATTAACGGGTAAAATACAATATATAACGGGTAGAAACAATGTAACAACTAATAAACGGGTATAGACACAATGTAACAATGTAACGACTCTGGAACTGCCCCCATCTGTCTCCGGCAGCAAGCGAGATATCACAGGTGGCGAAAGTGAGCAGAGGTTCGGTGAAAGAACAGTTCAGTTGATACATAGAAATATATAGAGAGAGAGAGACATAGAGAGAGAGGGAGGGAAGAGAGACATAGAGAGAGACATAGAGAGAGAGAGGTAGAGAGAGGGAGGGAAGAGAGACATAGAGAGAGAGAGAGGGAGGAGAGACATAGAGAGAGAGGGAGGGAAGAGAGACATAGAGAGGAGAGAGGGAGGAGAGACATAGAGAGAGAGAGAGGTAGAGAGAGAGAGAGGGAGGGAAGAGAGACATAGAGAGAGAGAGGGAGGGAAGAGAGACATAGAGAGAGAGGGAGGGAAGAGAGACATAGAGAGAGAGGGAGGGAAGAGAGACATAGAGAGAGAGGGAGGGAAGAGAGACATAGAGAGAGAGGGAGGGAAGAGAGACATAGAGAGAGAGAGGTAGAGAGAGAGAGAGGGAGGGAAGAGAGACATAGAGAGAGAGAGAGACATAGAGAGAGAGAGGTAGAGCGAGAGAGAGAGAGAGAGGGGGGGGAAGAGAGGCAGAGAGAGAGAGAGAGAGAGAGAGAGACATAGGGAGAGAGAGAGACATAGAGACATAGAGACTGAGAGAGAGAGAGAGAGAGAGACAGAGAGAGACAGAGAGAGAGACAGAGAGACAGAGAGACAGAGAGACAGAGAGAGACATAGAGAGAGAGAGACAGAGACAGAGAGAGAGACATAGAGACAGAGACAGAGACAGAGAGAGAGAGAGACAGAGAGACAGAGAGAGACATAGAGAGAGAGAGACAGAGACAGAGAGAGAGACATAGAGACAGAGAGAGACATAGACAGAGAGAGACATAGAGAGAGAGAGAGAGACATAGAGAGAGAGAGGGACCCTGCATCTCTGCAGGAAATGTTCTTTTTTATTATTACATATACAAACGTCCTTGCTTCAGGTCCTGACAGAGACATAACCGTGTTATTACACATATTGAATTATTATAGGCTGAAATAGTTTTGAATAAATATAGTTTGTATCGCAGCATCACTGGTATGTAGATATTGTCCTGTCGGCAAGAACAGATCAAATAATTAGATCATCCAGATGTTTTAATGGGTATGGATTTCACACCAGCCTCTCTGTGTGGGCATGCACCCGTGTCTTTTGGAATGTATTATGGCTATTTCCGTTTGCAATTCTACAACAGAAAATGTACATTTCAAACAAAGTACACGGAAGAAATATTAGACGACATTTTCCTACATTTTGGGTGTACTAGATTGCTAATATTTTGATTTCATATTGACGCAGGACGCAATACTGCGTGCGCAAATATTGCTCCCTTCCAGGACCGTTTTGCCATCCATTCAAGCGGACCGTTTCGGAGAGAATGTTGAGTTGAATCAATTCAGAGCGTCGAGATGGAGCGCAACTCACTCACGGTATTTATCATTATCTACACAGATTATCTTTCATCCGGTTTTATTTATTGGTGATGGAAGCCAAAGTTACGGATATTGTGTTATATATGATAATAATGCACGAATACAGGAAACTTTTTAACAACACTTTATAGGCTATTTTATAAATCATTATGTTGTTGTATCAGATAATTTGTTTTAATTCAATCAAGTGCATGTTACTTTTGATTTGTGCTTGTTTGATATGCCATGGTACAGGGTAACGTGTGACATTAATGATTGATCGCTGTTTCCGCAGTGGGTAGGCTCACCTTGCGGTTTTCACGGACCTTACATTTTCTACAAGGCTTTTCGGTTTCACATTGAAGCCAATCCTCGGATCCTCTCTCTGGGAGACTTTTTCCTAGTGAGGTGTAGCCCCGGGGAACCGCTCTGCATAGCGGAGCTACAGCTGTTATGGGAAGAAAGAACCAGCAAACAACTTTTATCCAGCTCCAAACTTTATTTTCTCCCCGAAGACACCCCTCAGGGACGGACTGGCAGTCACGGAGAGGTGATTACACATTTTCTTTCTTTACTTTGTGTGATACATTATAGTCTGCATTCTTCTGCGAATAACACTTACAATAATGTCTGTGTCGGTGGTATGACCTATATGGAGCTGCTATCTCTCTCTGTTCCGCTTTCTGTGTGACACAAAAAACGGATAACACCTCGTATTTCCTCTAGTTGTGAGACAACCGATGCGGTTATTCGTGTCATATTAGCTACTAATGGGGCCTGAAATGACCTGCTGTCCTCTCTACACAATCCCCTGGCTCTAGCGCGGACTAGTCATTTAGTTTTGTCGCTTATGTTAGTCTGATGAAATAGGCCTATATATAGGCCATCTGTGTGAAAGCATCGATTGTGATATTATAAAGTTGTTAGATCACTACTTTTCATGTT
>NW_024059665.1:0-33096 GCF_016432855.1 Salvelinus namaycush | reverse complement strand
ACACTACAGTACCAGGTCAATATATTATTAACCTAGTCATTCACACTATAGTACCAGGTCAATACATTATAAACCCAGTCATTCACAATACAGTACCAGGTCAATATATTATAAACCCAGTCATTCACAGTACCAGGTCAATATATTATAAACCCAGTCATTTACAGTACCAGGTCAATATATTATAAACCCAGTCATTCACAGTACAGTACCAGGTCAATATATTAAAAACCCAGTCATTCACAGTACCAGGTCAATATATTATAAACCCAGTCATTCACAGTACAGTACCAGGTCAATATATTATAAACCCAGTCATTCACAGTACAGTACCAGGTCAATATATTATAAACCCAGTCATTCACAGTACAGTACCAGGTCAATATATTATAAACCCAGTCATTCACAGTACAGTACCAGGTCAATATATTATAAACCCAGTCATTCACAGTACAGTACCAGGTCAATATATTATAAACCCAGTCATTCACAGTACCAGGTCAATATATTATAAACCCAGTCATTCACAGTACAGTACCAGGTCAATATATTATAAACCCAGTCATTCTCAATACAGTACCAGGTCAATATATTATAAACCCAGTCATTCACACTACAGTACCAGGTCAATATATTATAATCCCAGTCATTCACACTACAGTACCAGGTCAATATATTATAAACCCAGTCATTCACAGTACCAGGTCAATATATTATACACCCAGTCATTCACACTACAGTACCAGGTCAATATATTATAAACCCAGTCATTCACACTACAGTACCAGGTCAAGATATTATAAACCCAGTCATTCACACTACATTACCAGGTCAATATATTATAAACCCAGTCATTCACACTACAGTACCAGGTCAATATATTATAAACCCAGTCATTCACAGTACCAGGTCAATATATTATAAACCCAGTCATTCACACTACAGTACCAGGTCAATATATTATAAACCCAGTAATTCACAGTACAGCACCAGGTCAATATATTATAAACCCAGTCATTCACAGTACCAGGTCAATATATTATAAACTCAGTCATTCACAGTACCAGGTTAATATATTATAAACTCAGTCATTCACACTACAGTACCAGGTCAATATATTATACACCCAGTCATTCACACTACAGTACCAGGTCAATATATTATAAACCCAGTCATTCACACTACAGTACCAGGTCAATAGGTGGTGATTGACTCCGCTGTCCTGGCGTCGTGAGGGAGTTTGTTCCACCATTGGGGTGCCAGAGCAGCGAACAGTTTTGACTGGGCTGAGCGGGAACTGTACTTCCTCAGAGGTAGGGAGGCGAGCAGGCCAGAGGTGGATGAACGCAGTGCCCTTGTTTGGGTGTAGGGCCTGATCAGAGCCTGAAGGTACGGAGGTGCCGTTCCCCTCACAGCTCCGTAGGCAAGCACCATGGTCTTGTAGCGGATGCGAGCTTCAACTGGAAGCCAGTGGAGAGAGCGGAGGAGCGGGGTGACGTGAGAGAACTTGGGAAGGTTGAACACCAGACGGGCTGCGGCGTTCTGGATGAGTTGTAGGGGTTTAATGGCACAGGCAGGGAGCCCAGCCAACAGCGAGTTGCAGTAATCCAGACGGGAGATGACAAGTGCCTGGATTAGGACCTGCGCCGCTTCCTGTGTGAGGCAGGGTCGTACTCTGCGGATGTTGTAGAGCATGAACCTACAGGAACGGGCCACCGCCTTGATGTTAGTTGAGAACGACAGGGTGTTGTCCAGGATCACGCCAAGGTTCTTAGCGCTCTGGGAGGAGGACACAATGGAGTTGTCAACCGTGATGGCGAGATCATGGAACGGGCAGTCCTTCCCCGGGAGGAAGAGCAGCTCCGTCTTGCCGAGGTTCAGCTTGAGGTGGTGATCCGTCATCCACACTGATATGTCTGCCAGACATGTAGAGATGCGATTCGCCACCTGGTTATCAGAAGGGGGAAAGGAGAAGATTAATTGTGTGTCGTCTGCATAGCAATGATAGGAGAGACCATGTGAGGTTATGACAGAGCCAAGTGACTTGGTGTATAGCGAGAATAGGAGAGGGCCTAGAACAGAGCCCTGGGGGACACCAGTGGTGAGAGCACGTGGTGAGGAGACAGATTCTCGCCACGCCACCTGGTAGGAGCGACCTGTCAGGTAGGACGCAATCCAAGCGTGGGCCGCGCCGGAGATGCCCAACTCGGAGAGGGTGGAGAGGAGGATCTGATGGTTCACAGTATCAAAGGCAGCCGATAGGTCTAGAAGGATGAGAGCAGAGGAGAGAGAGTTAGCTTTAGCAGTGCGGAGCGCCTCCGTGACACAGAGAAGAGCAGTCTCAGTTGAATGACTAGTCTTGAAACCTGACTGATTTGGATCAAGAAGGTCATTCTGAGAGAGATAGCAGGAGAGCTGGCCAAGGACGGCACGTTCAAGAGTTTTGGAGAGAAAAGAAAGAAGGGATACTGGTCTGTAGTTGTTGACATCGGAGGGATCGAGTGTAGGTTTTTTCAGAAGGGGTGCAACTCTCGCTCTCTTGAAGACGGAAGGGACGTAGCCAGCGGTCAAGGATGAGTTGATGAGCGAGGTGAGGTAAGGGAGAAGGTCTCCGGAAATGGTCTGGAGAAGAGAGGAGGGGATAGGGTCAAGCGGGCAGGTTGTTGGGCGGCCGGCCGTCACAAGACGCGAGATTTCATCTGGGGAGAGAGGGGAGAAAGAGGTCAAAGCACAGGGTAGGGCAGTGTGAGCAGAACCAGCGGTGTCGTTTGACTTAGCAAACGAGGATCGGATGTCGTCAACCTTCTTTTCAAAATGGTTGACGAAGTCATCCGCAGAGAGGGAGGAGGGGGGGGGAGGGGGAGGAGGATTCGGGAGGGAGGAGAAGGTGGCAAAGAGCTTCCTAGGGTTAGAGGCAGATGCTTGGAATTTAGAGTGGTAGAAAGTGGCTTTAGCAGCAGAGACAGAAGAGGAAAATGTAGAGAGGAGGGAGTGAAAGGATGCCAGGTCCGCAGGGAGGCGAGTTCTCCTCCATTTCCGCTCGGCTGCCCGGAGCCCTGTTCTGTGAGCTCGCAATGAGTCGTCGAGCCACGGAGCAGGAGATAGGTTGGAGAAGGTTTGAGCAGAGGGAAGAGATGATAGGATGGAAGAGGAGAGAGTAGCGGGGGAGAGAGAGCGAAGGTTTGGACGGCGCGATACCATCCGAGTAGGGGCAGAGTGGGAAGTGTTGGATGAGAGCGAGAGGGAAAAGGATACAAGGTAGTGGTCGGAGACTTGGAGGGGAGTTGCAATGAGATTAGTGGAAGAACAGCATCTAGTAAAGATGAGGTCAAGCGTATTGCCTGCCTTGTGAGTAGGGGGGGAAGGTGAGAGGGTGAGGTCAAAAGAGGAGAGGAGTGGAAAGAGGGAGGCAGAGAGGAATGAGTCAAAGGTAGACGTGGGGAGGTTAAAGTCACCCAGAACTGTGAGAGGTGAGCCATCCTCAGGGAAGGAACTTATCAAGGCGTCAAGCTCATTGATGAACTCTCCAAGGGAACCTGGAGGGCGATAAATGATAAGGATGTTAAGCTTGAAAGGGCTGGTAACTGTGACAGCATGGAATTCAAAGGAGGCGATAGACAGATGGGTCAGGGGAGAAAGAGAGAATGTCCACTTGGGAGAGATGAGGATCCCAGTGCCACCACCCCGCTGACCAGAAGCTCTCGGGGTGTGCGAGAACACGTGGGCAGACGAGGAGAGAGCAGTAGGAGTAGCAGTGTTATCTGTGGTAATCCATGTTTCCGTCAGTGCCAAGAAGTCGAGGGACTGGGGGGAAGCATAGGCTGAGATGAACTCTGCCTTGTTGGCCGCAGATCGGCAGTTCCAGAGGCTGCCGGAGACCTGGAACTCCACGTGGGTCGTGCGGGCTGGGACCACCAGGTTAGGGTGGCAGCGGCCACGCGGTGTGAAGCGTTTGTATGGTCTGTGCAGAGAGGAGAGAACAGGGATAGACAGACACATAGTTGACAGGCTACAGAAGAGGCTACGCTAATGCAAAGGAGATTGGAATGACAAGTGGACTACACGTCTCGAATGTTCAGAAAGTTAAGCTTACGTAGCAAAAATCTTATTGACTAAAATGATTAAAATGATGCAGTACTGCTGACTGGTGAAGTAGGCTAGCTAGCAGTGGCTGCGTTGTTGACTCTGCGTTGTTGACTCACACTACAGTACCAGGTCAATATATTATACACCCAGTCATTCACACTACAGTACCAGGTCAATATATTATAAACCCAGTCATACACAGTACCAGGTCAATATATTATAAACCCAGTCATTCACACTACAGTACCAGGTCTATATATTATAAACCCAGTCATTCACACTACAGTACCAGGTCAATATATTATAAACCCAGTCATTCACAGTACAGTACCAGGTCAATATATTATAAACCCAGTCATTCACAGTAATGTACCAGGTCAATATATTATAAACCCAGTAATTTACACTACAGTACCAGGTCAATATATTATAAACCCAGTCATTCACACTACAGTACCAGGTCAATATATTATAAACCCAGTCATTCACACTACAGTACCAGGTCAATATATTATAAACCCAGTCATTCACACTACAGTACCAGGTCAATATATTATAAACCCAGTCATTCACACTACAGTACCAGGTCAATATATTATAAACCCAGTCATTCACAGTACCCGGTCAATATATTATAAACCCAGTCATTCACAGTACAGTACCAGGTCAATATATTATACACCCAGTCATTCACAGTAGAGTACCAGGTCAATATATTATAAACCCAGTCATTCACAGTACAGTACCAGGTCTATATATTATAAACCCAGTCATTCACAGTACCAGGTCAATATATTATACACCCAGTCATTCACACTACAGTACCAGGTCAATATATTATAAACCCAGTCATACACAGTACCAGGTCAATATATTATAAACCCAGTCATTCACACTACAGTACCAGGTCTATATATTATAAACCCAGTCATTCACACTACAGTACCAGGTCAATATATTATAAACCCAGTCATTCACACTACAGTACCAGGTCAATATATTATAAACCCAGTCATTCACAGTACCCGGTCAATATATTATAAACCCAGTCATTCACAGTACAGTACCAGGTCAATATATTATACACCCAGTCATTCACAGTAGAGTACCAGGTCAATATATTATAAACCCAGTCATTCACAGTACAGTACCAGGTCTATATATTATAAACCCAGTCATTCACAGTACCAGGTCAATATATTATACACCCAGTCATTCACACTACAGTACCAGGTCAATATATTATAAACCCAGTCATACACAGTACCAGGTCAATATATTATAAACCCAGTCATTCACACTACAGTACCAGGTCTATATATTATAAACCCAGTCATTCACACTACAGTACCAGGTCAATATATTATAAACCCAGTCATTCACAGTACAGTACCAGGTCAATATATTATAAACCCAGTCATTCACAGTAATGTACCAGGTCAATATATTATAAACCCAGTAATTTACACTACAGTACCAGGTCAATATATTATAAACCCAGTCATTCACACTACAGTACCAGGTCAATATATTATAAACCCAGTCATTCACACTACAGTACCAGGTCAATATATTATAAACCCAGTCATTCACACTACAGTACCAGGTCAATATATTATAAACCCAGTCATTCACACTACAGTACCAGGTCAATATATTATAAACCCAGTCATTCACAGTACCCGGTCAATATATTATAAACCCAGTCATTCACAGTACAGTACCAGGTCAATATATTATACACCCAGTCATTCACAGTAGAGTACCAGGTCAATATATTATAAACCCAGTCATTCACAGTACAGTACCAGGTCTATATATTATAAACCCAGTCATTCACAGTACCAGGTCAATATATTATAAACCCAGTCATTCACAGTACCAGGTCAATATATTATAAACCCAGTCATTCACACTACAGTACCAGGTCAATATATTATAAACCCAGTCATTCACAGTACCTGTTCAATATATTATAAACCCAGTCATTCACACTACAGTACCAGGTCAATATATTATAAACCCAGTCATTCACACTACACTACCAGGTCAATATATTATAAATCCAGTCATTCACAGTACCAGGTCAATATATTATAAACCCAGTCATTCATACTACAGTACCAGGTCAATATATTATAAACCCAGTCATTCATACTCCAGTACCAGGTCAATATATTATAAACCCAGTCATTCACACTATAGTACCAGGTCAATATATTATAAACCCAGTCATTCACAGTACCAGGTTAATATATTATAAACCCAGTCATTCACACTACAGTACCAGGTCAATATATTATAAACCCAGTCATTCACAGTACCAGGTTAATATATTATAAACCCAGTCATTCACAGTACCAGGTCAATATATTATACACCCAGTCATTCACAATACAGTACCAGGTCAATATATTATAATCCCAGTCATTCACACTACAGTACCAGGTCAATATATTATAAACCCAGTCATTCACAGTACCAGGTCAATATATTATACACCCAGTCATTCACACTACAGTACCAGGTCAAGATATTATAAACCCAGTCATTCACAGTACCAGGTCAATATATTATAAACTCAGTCATTCACACTACAGTACCAGGTCAATATATTATAAACCCAGTCATTCACAGTACCAGGTCAATATATTATAAACCCAGTCATTCACAGTACCAGGTCAATATATTATAAACCCAGTCATTCACACTACAGTACCAGGTCAAGATATTATAAACCCAGTCATTCAAAGTACCAGGTCAATATATTATAAACTCAGTCATTCACAGTACCAGGTCAATATATTATAAACTCAGTCATTCACACTACAGTACCAGGTCAATATATTATACACCCAGTCATTCACAGTACAGTACCAGGTCAATATATTATAAACCCAGTCATTCACAGTACCAGGTCAATATATTATAAACCCAGTCATTCACACTACAGTACCAGGTCAATATATTATAAACCCAGTCATTCACACTACAGTACCAGGTCAATATATTATAAACCCAGTCATTCACAGTACCAGGTCAATATATTATAAACCCAGTCATTCACAGTACAGTACCAGGTCAATATATTATAAACCCAGTCATTCACACTACAGTACCAGGTCAATATATTATAAACCCATTCATTCACAGTACAGTACCAGGTCAATATATTATAAACCCAGTCATTCACACTACAGTACCAGGTCAATATATTATAAACCCAGTCATTCACACTACAGTACCAGGTCAATATATTATAAACCCAGTCATTCACACTACAGTACCAGGTCAGTATATTATAAACCCAGTCATTCACCCTACAGTACCAGGTCAATATATTATAAACCCAGTCATTCACAGTACCAGGTCAATATATTATAAACCCAGTCATTCACAGTACAGTACCAGGTCAATATATTATAAAGCCAGTCATTCACACTACACTACCAGGTCAATATATTATAAACCCAGTCATTCACAGTACAGTACCAGGTCAATATATTATAAACCCAGTCATTCACAGTACAGTACCAGGTCAATATATTATAAACCCAGTCATTCACACTACACTACCAGGTCAATATATTATAAACCCAGTCATACACAGTACCAGGTCAATATATTATAAACCCAGTCATTCACACTACAGTACCAGGTCTATATATTATAAACCCAGTCATTCACACTACAGTACCAGGTCAATATATTATAAACCCAGTCATTCACAGTACAGTACCAGGTCAATATATTATAAACCCAGTCATTCACAGTAATGTACCAGGTCAATATATTATAAACCCAGTCATTTACACTACAGTACCAGGTCAATATATTATAAACCCAGTCATTCACACTACAGTACCAGGTCAATATATTATAAACCCAGTCATTCACACTACAGTACCAGGTCAATATATTATAAACCCAGTCATTCACACTACAGTACCAGGTCAATATATTATAAACCCAGTCATTCACAGTACAGTACCAGGTCAATATATTATAAACCCAGTCATTCACACTACAGTACCAGGTCAATATATTATAAACCCAGTCATTCACACTACAGTACCAGGTCAATATATTATAAACCCAGTCATTCACACTACAGTACCATGTCAATATATTATACACCCAGTCATTCACACTACAGTACCAGGTCAATATATTATAAACCCAGTCATTCACAGTACAGTACCAGGTCAATATATTATAAACCCAGTCATTCACAGTACCAGGTCAATATATTATAAACCCAGTCATTCACACTACAGTACCAGGTCAATATATTATAAACCCAGTCATTCACACTACAGTACCAGGTCAATATATTATAAACCCAGTCATTCACAGTACAGTACCAGGTCAATATATTATAAACCCAGTCATTCACAGTACCAGGTCAATATATTATAAACCCAGTCATTTACACTACAGTACCGGGTCAATATATTATAAACCCAGTCATTCACACTACAGTACCAGGTCAATATATTATAAACCCAGTCATTCACACTACAGTACAAGGTCAATATATTATAAACCCAGTCATTCACAGTACAGTACCAGGTCAATATATTATAAACCCAGTCATTCACACTACAGTACCAGGTCAATATATTATAAACCCAGTCATTCACACTACAGTACCAGGTCAATATATTATAAACCCAGTCATTCACAGTACCTGTTCAATATATTATAAACCCAGTCATTCACACTACAGTACCAGGTCAATATATTATAAACCCAGTCATTCACAGTACCGGTCAATATATTATAAACCAGTCATTCACAGTACAGTACCAGGTCAATATATTATAAACCCAGTCATTCACAGTAAGTACCAGGTCAATATATTATAAACCCAGTCATTTACACTACAGTACCAGGTCAATATATTATAAACCCAGTCATTCACATACAGTACCAGGTCAATATATTATAAACCCAGTCATTCACACTACAGTACCAGGTCAATATATTATAAACCAGTCATTCACACTACAGTACCAGGTCAATATATTATAAACCCAGTCATTCACAGTACAGTACCAGGTCAATATATTATAAACCCAGTCATTCACACTACAGTACCAGGTCAATATATTATAAACCCAGTCATTCACACTACAGTACCAGGTCAATATATTATAAACCCAGTCATTCACACTACAGTACCATGTCAATATATTATACACCCAGTCATTCACACTACAGTACCAGGTCAATATATTATAAACCCAGTCATTCACAGTACAGTACCAGGTCAATATATTATAAACCCAGTCATTCACAGTACCAGGTCAATATATTATAAACCCAGTCATTCACACTACAGTACCAGGTCAATATATTATAAACCCAGTCATTCACACTACAGTACCAGGTCAATATATTATAAACCCAGTCATTCACAGTACAGTACCAGGTCAATATATTATAAACCCAGTCATTCACAGTACCAGGTCAATATATTATAAACCCAGTCATTTACACTACAGTACCGGGTCAATATATTATAAACCCAGTCATTCACACTACAGTACCAGGTCAATATATTATAAACCCAGTCATTCACACTACAGTACCAGGTCAATATATTATAAACCCAGTCATTCACAGTACAGTACCAGGTCAATATATTATAAACCCAGTCATTCACACTACAGTACCAGGTCAATATATTATAAACCCAGTCATTCACACTACAGTACCAGGTCAATATATTATAAACCCAGTCATTCACAGTACCCGGTCAATATATTATAAACCCAGTCATTCACAGTACAGTACCAGGTCAATATATTATACACCCAGTCATTCACAGTAGAGTACCAGGTCAATATATTATAAACCCAGTCATTCACAGTACAGTACCAGGTCTATATATTATAAACCCAGTCATTCACAGTACCAGGTCAATATATTATAAACCCAGTCATTCACAGTACCAGGTCAATATATTATACACCCAGTCATTCACAATACAGTACCAGGTCAATATATTATAAACCCAGTCATTCACAATACAGTACCAGGTCAATATATTATAAACCCAGTCATTCACACTACAGTACCAGGTCAATATATTATAAACCCAGTCATTCACAGTACCAGGTCAATATATTATAAACCCAGTCATTCACACTACAGTACCAGGTCAATATATTATAAACCCAGTCATTCACAGTACCAGGTCAATATATTATACACCCAGTCATTCACAGTACAGTACCAGGTCAATATATTATAAACCCAGTCATTCACAGTACCAGGTCAATATATTATAAACCCAGTCATTCACACTACAGTACCAGGTCAATATATTATACACCCAGTCATTCACAGTACAGTACCAGGTCAATATATTATAAACCCAGTCATTCACAGTACCAGGTTAATATATTATAAACCCAGTCATTCACAGTACCAGGTCAATATATTATACACCCAGTCATTCACACTACAGTACCAGGTCAATATATTATAAACCCAGTCATTCACACTACAGTACCAGGTCAATATATTATAAACCCAGTCATTCACAGTAACAGGTTAATATATTATAAACCCAGTCATTCACACTACCAGGTCAATATATTATAAATCCAGTCATTCACAGTACCAGGTCAATATATTATAAACCCAGTCATTCATACTACAGTACCAGGTCAATATATTATAAACCCAGTCATTCATACTCCAGTACCAGGTCAATATATTATAAACCCAGTCATTCACACTATAGTACCAGGTCAATATATTATACACCCAGTCATTCACAGTACCAGGTCAATATATTATAAACCCAGTCATTCACACTACAGTACCAGGTCAATATATTATAAACCCAGTCATTCAGGACATGTTCATTTTGCAGCTCTGTCACATCAACCAAACCCCTTTATGAAGCTATGGGCAAAATTAAAACAAACAACATTTTTCTAAAAGGCAGTTTGAAATCTATTTGTTGGAATTACAGTTTGATTGATTAACATATTTACTAAAGAAAACAAGGATGTGTTGAGTATTCAGCCAGGAGGTGTTAATAACTGTACGATGTCTTAAACAGCCTACGGTATAGGAACTACCTGGGAATGTTATTGCGTTATGTAACTACCTACGGTATAGGAACTACCTGGGAATGTTATTGAGTTACGTAAACACCTACGGTATAGGAACTACCTGGGAATGTTATTGAGTTACGTAAACACCTACGGTACAGGAACTACCTGGGAATGTTATTGAGTTACGTAAACACCTACGGTATAGGAACTACCTGGGAATGTTATTGAGTTACGTAAACACCTTGGGAGTGTCTAGGGTGGGGCTCAGCTTCTCTGTGTCATGAACCAACTGTTTGCTGACCTTGAATAAAGCAGGACTACTGTAATAATCCTTCAACATTGTTATGGGATATTTTCCCTGTTTATTATATGGTTATGCTGAAAATGGGAAGGTCTTTCATAAACAGCGTGCAAGACGCATCATCAACATGGGCCAACCATTGGTTTGAAAGCAATATTGGGGGAAAAAACGTTTTTTTGTTTTTTTTCAAACAATATTTAAGAAAACAACTATGACATGTAATGGATGATCTATATGTTATTGATTACCTATATGATCATATCAGTATTGATGGAAAAGTAAATGTGCATCTTCCCGAACCCAAACACTCCCGTCACTGTCGGTCATTTCGTCTCCTCCAGAAGCGGTGACTGCCCCATGGCGTTAGCGCAGCTCACCAGGCTTAAACCACACAGAACGGCAGTGTTTGACTAGACGACTGGAAACCTGTAGGAGGAGGCGAGGCTTCGTCATATAGGTTTATTTCATTGGTTTAAACGACTCAAGACCCCGCCTTGATACCAAAAAAAAGAGGGAGGGAGGGAGACAGTGACAGAGGAGGAGAGAGGAAACAATATCAACCAGTGAAACAGTTGGATAGTCACCTATTAATCCGAGTCATTTTCCGACCGTGTTTTTGGACAGGAGCACAACACATTCAACCCTGTAGGCTACTTTCCCTAATCATGTGTTTCTATACAGTCGCCTACACCGGAAACAGCTGTGTATCCTATTAATCCTAGCACTTGGATAACTAAGTTTTGGCATTTAAAGGTGGATCAGTGTAATAGCCTACACAAAATCTGTAGGGAAGAACATTTTTCACAACAAGCGGCTGGATCATGCTGCTCATGTGTGCGTAAAGTCTGCATTTTCTTCTGAACTTGGCGACAAACGTCAGCTATTCAGGTAAGATTTTAATAATACATATATTATAACTATCACGTTTGCTTATAATAATCTATATTAGTGTTCAATTGGTTGCAATAAACGGGCTATTTTGATGTCCGCATAAACTGTGACCATTTGTGTTGTGCTCACCTCGCTGCGCAACTAAGGAACGGAATGGTCGAGTGAATTGTATGCTGAGGACATATTTTGACGGACCACGGCGCAAAGCCATACCTAGTCCAACTGTCAAAATATGTAGCCGAAGCTTATAGATATACCTCGTATTTCGCTGCCTCTCGTTCATCTTCTCTCGACTACTGTAGTCTATCAAGCCATGTGGTGATAACGGTGGACAGAGAGAGAGAAGTGGTTATGTTTAAAGAAAATGGGAAGTGCGTTATATTGGTTGATAGGAAGTTTCCCCCCTTTCACTGGAAGGCTGTATGTTGAGTTGTTGATGTGTGCCCGGGGTGTGGAATGAGATTATGTTTCCCGAGTTGTTGCCGTTTTATAATGAGTCACATCGTTTAATTGCGGTTGTCAGCGAAAGATGGAATGTTGTCAGCGAAAGATGGAATGTTGTCAGCGAAAGATGGAATGTTGTCAGCGAAAGATGGAATGTTGTCAGCGAAAGATGGAATGTTGTCAGCGAAAGATGGAATGTTGTCAGCGAAAGATGGAATGTTGTCAGCGAAAGATGGAATGTTTCTGCTACTATTACGACAAGCATTCTGAATCTTTCACATCAGTCATTACAATACAGCACATCTGCTGTTGAGAGAATCTTTGCCAGCCAACCAAGCGTTGCTTGACGCCCCACACACCGAAGGCAACAACCTTTAACTAGTTTACCTCTTCTGCTTTTGAAGAACTGACACGAGAAAACTGCTTCTATTAATAGATAATCATTTTGGACAGATGGCTTCTTTTTTGTTGTTGTGATCTTTGAGTAGATAGTGTATTTGATAGGGAAAACATTGTGCAGCTTAGTGATTGTTTGTTTTACCCGAGACAGCATCATCAATATATTACATATTATCAATGAACTGTAGGAGATACTACTCCTGCTGCTTCGCAATAGGAGAAAGTCACAACCAACGTCTTTGGAAGTTGTGTGAGTTGAGGAGCACCCCAGAGAGCTAACCTGTATTGGCCACATGTTAAAAAGACCCCCCATTTGATAGTGTGGGTGAATTCCAATCACATTCAGGCTTCACATTACTGGGACCAATCACATTCAGACTTCACATTACTGGGACCAATCACATTCAGGCTTCACATTACTGGGACCAATCACATTCAGGTTTCACATTACTGGGACCAATCACATTCAGGCTTCACATTACTGGGACCAATCACATTCAGGCTTCACATTACTGGGACCAATCACGTTCAGGCTTCACATTACTGGGACCAATCACGTTCAGACTTCACATTACTGGGACCAATCACATTTAGGCTTCACATTACTGGGACCAATCACATTCAGGCTTCACATTACTGGGACCAATCACATTCAGGCTTTACATTCCTGGGACCAATCACATTCAGGCTTCACATTACTGGGACCAATCACATTCAGGCTTCACATTACTGGGACCAATCACTGCCATGAACTCAAACAAGACACTTTATTATAGCTTTTAACAGTGGTGCTCCACCTCCCAATGAGTTAGAGAGCTTGTTTATACAGCTGGTTTGATTTAAGATAGAGCCTAGTTAATTAGTCCTTCACATGAATAAACAGTCTGGAGTATAGAGACAGAGTACAGTAGTTAATTAGTCCTCATGAAGAAACAGCCTGGAGTATGGAGACAGAGTAAAGTAGTTAATTAGTCCTCATGAAGAAACAGCCTGGAGTATGGAGACAGAGTAAAGTAGTTAATTAGTCCTCATGAAGAAACAGCCTGGAGTATGGAGACAGAGTAAAGTAGTTAATTAGTCCTCATGAAGAAACAGCCTGGAGTATGGAGACAGAGTACAGTAGTTAATTAGTCCTCATGAAGAAACAGCCTGGAGTATGGAGACAGAGTAAAGTAGTTAATTAGTCCTCATGAAGAAACAGCCTGGAGTATGGAGACAGAGTAAAGTAGTTAATTAGTCCTCATGAAGAAACAGTCTGGAGTATGGAGACAGAGTAAAGTAGTTAATTAGTCCTCATGAAGAAACAGCCTGGAGTATGGAGACAGAGTAAAGTAGTTAATTAGTCCTCATGAAGAAACAGCCTGGAGTATGGAGACAGAGTAAAGTAGTTAATTAGTCCTCATGAAGAACCAGCCTGGAGTATGGAGACAGAGTAAAGTAGTTAATTAGTCCTCATGAAGAAACAGCCTGGAGTATGGAGACAGAGTAAAGTAGTTAATTAGTCCTCATGAAGAAACAGCCTGGAGTATGGAGACAGAGTAAAGTAGTTAATTAGTCCTCATGAAGAAACAGCCTGGAGTATGGAGACAGAGTAAAGTAGTTAATTAGTCCTTCACATGAAGAAACAGTCTGGAGTATGGAGACAGAGTAAAGTAGTTAATTAGTCCTCATGAAGAAACAGCCTGGAGTATGGAGACAGAGTAAAGTAGTTAATTAGTCCTCATGAAGAAACAGTCTGGAGTATGGAGACAGAGTAAAGTAGTTAATTAGTCCTCATGAAGAAACAGTCTGGAGTATGGAGACAGAGTAAAGTAGTTAATTAGTCCTCATGAAGAAACAGTCTGGAGTATGGAGACAGAGTAAAGTAGTTAATTAGTCCTCATGAAGAAACAGCCTGGAGTATGGAGACAGAGTAAAGTAGTTAATTAGTCCTCATGAAGAAACAGCCTGGAGTATGGAGACAGAGTAAAGTAGTTAATTAGTCCTCATGAAGAAACAGTCTGGAGTATGGAGACAGAGTAAAGTAGTTAATTAGTCCTCATGAAGAAACAGTCTGGAGTATGGAGACAGAGTAAAGTAGTTAATTAGTCCTCATGAAGAACCAGCCTGGAGTATGGAGACAGAGTAAAGTAGTTAATTAGTCCTCATGAAGTAACAGTCTGGAGTATGGAGACAGAGTAAAGTAGTTAATTAGTCCTCATGAAGAACCAGTCTGGAGTATGGAGACAGAGTAAAGTAGTTAATTAGTCCTTCACATGAAGAAACAGTCTGGAGTATGGAGACAGAGTAATAGTAGTGTACTGGTAGTGTACTAGTAGTGTACTGGTAGTGTACTAGTAGTGTACTGGTAGTGTACTAGTAGTGTACTGGTAGTGTACTAGTAGTGTACTGGTAGTGTACTAGTAGTGTACTAGTAGTGTACTAGTAGTGTACTGGTAGTGTACTAGTAGTGTACTGGTAGTGTACTAGTAGTGTACTAGTAGTGTACTGGTAGTGTACTAGTAGTGTACTAGTAGTGTACTGGTAGTGTACTAGTAGTGTACTGGTAGTGTACTGGTAGTGTACTAGTAGTGTACTAGTAGTGTACTGGTAGTGTACTAGTAGTGTACTGGTAGTGTACTGGTAGTGTACTAGTAGTGTACTGGTAGTGTACTAGTAGTGTACTAGTAGTGTACTGGTAGTGTACTAGTAGTGTACTAGTAGTGTACTGGTAGTGTACTAGTAGTGTACTGGTAGTGTACTGGTAGTGTACTAGTAGTGTACTAGTAGTGTACTGGTAGTGTACTAGTAGTGTACTGGTAGTGTACTGGTAGTGTACTGGTAGTGTACTGGTAGTGTACTAGTAGTGTACTAGTAGTGTACTAGTAGTGTACTAGTAGTGTACTGGTAGTGTACTGGTAGTGTACTGGTAGTGTACTGGTAGTGTACTGGTAGTGTAGGTCTTTACACCATGTCATTGATGAATGTGTGACAGCTGAATGGAGGTCATCCTTGGAATGAGTCTCGTTGTGTCCCTGCCAGAGGGAGAGAAAGGGCTGGAGGAGGACACACCCAGACTGAGACACTGATACACACGCACGATTGCATGCAAACACACACGCACACACACACTCCCCTTGTCTTGCCTGCAGGAATAAGGACCCTGCAGATGTGTGTAGCCAGGACAGCTGCTCTCTCTTTGGCCATTGTCAAGGAAACATGAAGTCCGGTAGTGGAAGGGACTGCCAGAGGGACTGACGGCTTACGACAACAAAGAGGCCTTGTCAGAAACCACCATTAAGCCAGGTCAGTTCAGTCTGCTAGCTGCAGGAAGGACTCGGGATCATGCGCTCGCCGGCTCATAACTCCCTCAGAGTATTATTTCAGCTAGTCCTCTCTAGCCTTGTCAGGTAGAGTCACAATCACACTATTCACAGAAGAGAAAGGAGAAATTCAAGTTGCTTAGGTTTATAATCTCATTGTTTTTTTTTTCAGTGTTTTCAGACTATAGTGGTTAGTGGGTATAGTGTACCTACCAGGTTTCAGGTAAGACCCAAGTGCAGACTGTGTTGAGGTAACGATGTTTATTGCAACGACAGGTCAAGGCAGGTAAACGACAGGTCAAGGCAGGTAAACGACAGGTCAAGACAGGCAAACGACAGGTCAAGACAGGCAAACGACAGGTCAAGGCAGGTAAACGACAGGTCAAGGCAGGCAAACGACAGGTCAAGACAGGCAAACGACAGGTCAAGGCAGGCAAACGACAGGTCAAGGCAGGTAAACGACAGGTCAAGGCAGGCAAACGACAGGTCAAGACAGGCAAACGACAGGTCAAGGCAGGTAAACGACAGGTCAAGGCAGGTAAACGACAGGTCAAGGCAGGTAAACGACAGGTCAAGGCAGGTAAACGACAGGTCAAGGCAGGTAAACGACAGGTCAAGGCAGGCAAACGACAGGTCAAGGCAGGCAAACGACAGGTCAAGGCAGGCAAACGACAGGTCAAGACAGGCAGGGGTCGATAATCCAGAGCAGTGGGGCCAAGGTACAGGACGGCAGGCAGGCCCAGGGTCAGGTCAGGCAGAGGTCGGCAATCCAGAGCAGGGGCAAAGGTACAGGACGGCAGGCAGGCCCAGGGTCAGGTCAGGCAGAGGTCGGCAATCCAGAGCAGGGGCAAAGGTACAGGACGGCAGGCAGGCCCAGGGTCAGGTCAGGCAGAGGTAGGCAGTCCAGAGCAGGGGCAAAGGTACAGGACGGCAGGTAGGCCCAGGCTCAGGTCAGGCAGAGGTCGGCAATCCAGAGCAGGGGCAAAGGCGCAGGACGGCAGGCGGGGTCAGGACAGGCAAGGGTCAAATCCAGGAGGACGAGGAACAAGAGAGACTGAGGAAAAGCGCTGGTTGACTTAAACAAACAAGACGAACGGGCACAGATAGACAGAGAACACAGGTATAAATACCCAGGGCATAAGTGGGGAAGACGGGCGACACCTGGAGGGGGGGTGGAGACGAGCACAAAGACAGGTGAAACAGATCAGGGCGTGACAGAACCCTTACTCCCTTAGAGTTAATTAGTCCTCTCTCTAGCCTTGTCAAGTACAGTCAAACTCCAAACGGTTCACTGAAGAGAAATTAAACTGTTTAATCTCATTTTTTCAGTTTTTTTTTTATTAAGTGTGGCTAGTGGGTTTACACTGGTTGGACAAATATTAGGAAAACCTGCTCTTTCCATGACATAGACTAACCAGGTGAATCCAGGTGAAAGCTACGATCCCTTATTTATGTCACCTGTTAAATCCACTTCAAATCAGTGTAGATGAAGGAGAGGAGACGGGTTAAAGAAGGATTTTTAAACCTTGAGACATGGATTGTGTCTGTGTGCCATTCAGAGGGTAAATGGGGAAGACAAAATATTTAGGTGCCTTTGAACAGGGTGTGGTAGTAGGTGTCAGGTGCACCGGTTTGAGTCAAGAACTGCAACGCTGCTGGGTTTTTCACGCTCAACAGTGTCAATCAATCAATCAATCAAATGTATTTATAGAGCCCTTTTTACTACAGCTGTTGTCACAAAGTGCTTACACAGAAACACGGCATAAAACCCCAGAGAGCAAGCAATGCAGATGGCTAGGAAAAACTCCCTAGAAAGGCTGGAACCTAAGAAGAAACCTAGAGAGGAACCAGGCTCTGAGGGGTGGCCAGTCCTCTTCTGGTTGTGCCGGGTGGAGATTATAACAGAACATGGACAATAAGGCCAGATTGTTCTTCAAGATTTTCAAACGTTCATAGAAGACCAGCAGGGTCAAATAATAATCAGTGGTTTTAGAGGGTGCGAGAGGTCAGCACCTTGGGAGTTAATGTCAGTTGGCTTGTCATAGCCGAGCATTCAGAGGTTGAGACAGCATGTGCAGTGGGGGGGTCCAGTGAACAGGTCAGGGTTCCATAGCCGCAGGCAGAACAGTAGAAACTGGAGCAGCAGCACGACCAGGTGGACTAGACGGGGACAGCCAGGAGTCGTCATGCCAGGCAGTCCTGAGGCATGTTCCTAGGGCTCAGGTCCTCCGGGAGGGGAGAGAGAGATGGGAGAATTAGAGAGAGCATACTTACATTCATACAGGACACCAGAGATTTACACCAGATAAGACAGGAGATTTACACCAGATAAAACAGGAGATTTACACCAGATAAGACAGGAGATTTACACCAGATAACACAGGAGATTTACACCAGATAAGACAGTAAATTTACACCAGTTATGAGACTGAACCTAGCCCCCCCCCGGCATATAGACAATTGCAGCATAGATACTGGAGACTGTATCAAGAATGGTCCACCACCCAAAGGACATCCGGCCAAGTTGACATGACTGTGGGAAGCAGTGGAGTGAACATGGGCCATCATCCTTGGGAAGCAGTGGAGTGAACATGGGCCATCATCCTTGGGAAGCAGTGGAGTGAACATGGGCCATCATCCTTGGGAAGCAGTGGAGTGAACATGGGCCATCATCCTTGGGAAGCAGTGGAGTGAACATGGGCCATCATCCTTGGGAAGCAGTGGAGTGAACATGGGCCATCATCCTTGGGAAGCAGTGGAGTGAACATGGGCCATCATCCTTGGGAAGCAGTGGAGTGAACATGGGCCATCATCCTTGTGGAACGCCTTCGGACACCTTGTGGAATTGAGGATGTTCTACGGGGCAAAAGGGGGGTGTGCAACTCAATATTAGGAAGGTGTTCCTCATGTTTTGTACACTGTAGTCGTCATTCGAAAGACTTGCCTTACACCCACATGAGATACCATATTTCTGTCAATATCCCATTTTCTCTCTCATATTTTCTACTGCACTACAGTCCATGTTACACTACAGTCCATGGTACACTACAGTCCATGGTACACTACAGTCCATGGTACACTACAGTCCATGGTACACTACAGTCCATGTTACACTACAGTCCATGGTACACTACAGTCCATGGTACACTACAGTCCATGGTACACTACAGTCCATGGTACACTACAGTCCATGGTACACTACAGTCCATGGTACACTACAGTCCATGGTACACTACATAATAACAGTCACAACAGACTCAGGCAACATCTCAAATGGCACCCTATTCCCTATATAGTGCACTACCTTTGACCAGAGCCCTATTCCCTATATAGTGCACTACCTTTGACCAGAGCCCTATTCCCTATTCCCTAGTCAATAGGTCTCCTGTTGAGGACCGCTATGGTGGATTTATAGGGTGATCGGTCTCCTGTTGAGGACCTCTACGGTGGATTTATAGGGTGATGGGTCTCCTGTTGAGGACCACTATGGTGGATTTATAGGGTGATAGGTCTCCTGTTGAGGACCACTATGGTGGATTTATAGGGTGATGGGTCTCCTGTTGAGGACCGCTATGGTGGATTTATAGGGTGATGGGTCTCCTGTTGAGGACCGCTATGGTGGATTTATAGGGTGATGGGTCTCCTATTGAGGACCGCTATGGTGGATTTATAGGGTGATGGGTCTCCTGTTGAGGACCGCTATGGTGGATTTATAGGGTGATAGGTCTCCTGTTGAGGACCACTATGGTGGATTTATAGGGTGATGGGTCTCCTGTTGAGGACCGCTATGATGGATTTATAGGGTGATGGGTCTCCTGTTGAGGACCTCTATGGTGGATTTATAGTGTGATCGGTCTCCTGTTGAGGACCTCTATGGTGGATTTATAGTGTGATCGGTCTCCTGTTGAGGACCTCTATGGTGGATTTATAGGGTGATGGGTCTCCTGTTGAGGACCGCTATGGTGGATTTATAGGGTGATGGGTCTCCTGTTGAGGACCTCTATGGTGGATTTATAGGGTGATAGGTCTCCTGTTGAGGACCGCTATGGTGGATTTATAGGGTGATCGGTCTCCTGTTGAGGACCACTATGGTGGATTTATAGGGTGATAGGTCTCCTGTTGAGGACCACTATGGTGGATTTATAGGGTGATAGGTCTCCTGTTGAGGACCGCTATGGTGGATTTATAGGGTGATCGGTCTCCTGTTGAGGACCTCTACGGTGGATTTATAGGGTGATGGGTCTCCTGTTGAGGACCACTATGGTGGATTTATAGGGTGATAGGTCTCCTGTTGAGGACCACTATGGTGGATTTATAGGGTGATGGGTCTCCTGTTGAGGACCACTATGGTGGATTTATAGAGTGATGGGTCTCCTGTTGAGGACCGCTATGGTGGATTTATAGGGTGATGGGTCTCCTGTTGAGGACCGCTATGGTGGATTTATAGGGTGATAGGTCTCCTGTTGAGGACCTCTATGGTGGATTTATAGTGTGATCGGTCTCCTGTTGAGGACCTCTATCGTGGATTTATAGGGTGATGGGTCTCCTGTTGAGGACCGCTATGGTGGATTTATAGGGTGATCGGTCTCCTGTTGAGGACCGCTATGGTGGATTTATAGGGTGATAGGTCTCCTGTTGAGGACCACTATGATGGATTTATAGGGTGATGGGTCTCCTGCTGAGGACCACTATGGTGGATTTACAGGGTGATCGGTCTCCTGTTGAGGACCACTATGGTGGATTTATAGGGTGATGGGTCTCCTGTTGAGGACCACTATGGTGGATTTATAGGGTGATGGGTCTCCTGTTGAGGACCACTATGGTGGATTTATAGGGTGATGGGTCTCCTGTTGAGGACCACTATGGTGGATTTATAGGGTGATAGGTCTCCTGTTGAGGACCACTATGGTGGATTTATAGGGTGATGGGTCTCCTGTTGAGGACCACTATGGTGGATTTATAGGGTGATGGGTCTCCTGTTGAGGACCGCTATGGTGGATTTATAGGGTGATGGGTCTCCTGTTGAGGACCGCTATGGTGGATTTATAGGGTGATGGGTCTCCTGTTGAGGACCGCTATGGTGGATTTATAGGGTGATGGGTCTCCTATTGAGGACCGCTATGGTGGATTTATAGGGTGATGGGTCTCCTGTTGAGGGCCGCTATGGTGGATTTATAGGGTGATGGGTCTCCTGTTGAGGACCGCTATGGTGGATTTATAGGGTGATCGGTCTCCTGTTGAGGACCTCTATGGTGGATTTATAGTGTGATAGGTCTCCTGTTGAGGACCTCTATGGTGGATTTATAGGGTGATCGGTCTCCTGTTGAGGACCGCTATGGTGGATTTATAGGGTGATGGGTCTCCTGTTGAGGACCTCTATGGTGGATTTATAGGGTGATAGGTCTCCTGTTGAGGACCGCTATGGTGGATTTATAGGGTGATAGGTCTCCTGTTGAGGACCACTATGGTGGATTTATAGGGTGATAGGTCTCCTGTTGAGGACCACTATGGTGGATTTATAGGGTGATAGGTCTCCTGTTGAGGACCGCTATGGTGGATTTATAGGGTGATCGGTCTCCTGTTGAGGACCTCTACGGTGGATTTATAGGGTGATGGGTCTCCTGTTGAGGACCACTATGGTGGATTTATAGGGTGATAGGTCTCCTGTTGAGGACCACTATGGTGGATTTATAGGGTGATGGGTCTCCTGTTGAGGACCACTATGGTGGATTTATAGAGTGATGGGTCTCCTGTTGAGGACCGCTATGGTGGATTTATAGGGTGATGGGTCTCCTGTTGAGGACCGCTATGGTGGATTTATAGGGTGATCGGTCTCCTGTTGAGGACCTCTATGGTGGATTTATAGTGTGATCGGTCTCCTGTTGAGGACCTCTATGGTGGATTTATAGGGTGATGGGTCTCCTGTTGAGGACCTCTATGGTGGATTTATAGGGTGATAGGTCTCCTGTTGAGGACCTCTATGGTGGATTTATAGGGTGATGGGTCTCCTGTTGAGGACCGCTATGGTGGATTTATAGGGTGATCGGTCTCCTGTTGAGGACCACTATGGTGGATTTATAGGGTGATAGGTCTCCTGTTGAGGACCACTATGGTGGATTTATAGGGTGATAGGTCTCCTGTTGAGGACCGCTATGGTGGAATTATAGGGTGATCGGTCTCCTGTTGAGGACCTCTACGGTGGATTTATAGGGTGATGGGTCTCCTGTTGAGGACCGCTATGGTGGATTTATAGGGTGATCGGTCTCCTGTTGAGGACCACTATGGTGGATTTATAGGGTGATGGGTCTCCTGTTGAGGACCACTATGGTGGATTTATAGGGTGATGGGTCTCCTGTTGAGGACCGCTATGGTGGATTTATAGGGTGATGGGTCTCCTGTTGAGGACCTCTATGGTGGATTTATAGGGTGATGGGTCTCCTGTTGAGGACCGCTATGGTGGATTTATAGGGTGATGGGTCTCCTGTTGAGGACCGCTATGGTGGATTTATAGGGTGATGGGTCTCCTGTTGAGGACCGCTATGGTGGATTTATAGGGTGATGGGTCTCCTGTTGAGGACCACTATGGTGGATTTATAGGGTGATGGGTCACCTGCTGAGGACCGCTATGGTGGATATATAGGGTGATAGGTCTCCTGTTGAGGACCGCTATGGTGGATTTATAGAGTGATGGGTCTCCTGTTGAGGACCGCTATGGTGGATTTATAGGGTGATAGGTCTCCTGTTGAGGACCGCTATGGTGGATTTATAGAGTGATGGGTCACCTGCTGAGGACCGCTATGGTGGATTTATAGGGTGATGGGTCTCCTGTTGAGGACCACTATGATGGATTTATAGGGTGATGGGTCTCCTGTTGAGGACCACTATGGTGGATTTATAGGGTGATGGGTCTCCTGTTGAGGACCGCTATGGTGGATTTATAGGGTGATGGGTCTCCTGTTGAGGACCACTATGGTGGATTTATAGGGTGATGGGTCTCCTGTTGAGGACCACTATGGTGGATTTATAGGGTGATGGGTCTCCTGTTGAGGACCGCTATGGTGGATTTATAGGGTGATGGGTCTCCTGTTGAGGACCACTATGGTGGATTTATAGGGTGATGGGTCTCCTGTTGAGGACCACTATGGTGGATTTATAGGGTGATAGGTCTCCTGTTGAGGACCACTATGGTGGATTTATAGGGTGATCTGTCTCCTGTTGAGGACCACTATGGTGGATTTATAGGGTGATGGGTCTCCTGTTGAGGATCACTATGGTGGATTTATAGGGTGATGGGTCTCCTGTTGAGGACCACTATGGTGGATTTATAGGGTGATGGGTCTCCTGTTGAGGACCACTATGGTGGATTTATAGGGTGATGGGTCTCCTGTTGAGGACCACTATGGTGGATTTATAGGGTGATGGGTCACCTGCTGAGGACCACTATGGTGGATTTATAGGGTGATAGGTCTCCTGTTGAGGACCACTATGGTGGATTTATAGGGTGATGGGTCTCCTGTTGAGGACCACTATGGTGGATTTATAGGGTGATAGGTCTCCTGTTGAGGACCGCTATGGTGGATTTATAGGGTGATGGGTCTCCTGTTGAGGACCACTATGGTGGATTTATAGGGTGATAGGTCTCCTGTTGAGGACCGCTATGGTGGATTTATAGGGTGATAGGTCTCCTGTTGAGGACCACTATGGTGGATTTATAGGGTGATGGGTCTCCTGTTGAGGACCGCTGTGGTGGATTTATAGGGTGATGGGTCTCCTGCTGAGGACCGCGATGGTGTATTTACAGGGTGATCGTTCTCCTGTATACATTAGGTATCTAATGCCTATCCTGTACCATTCTGCCCTCCATGGAACTCATCATACCTTACTAGTGTACATCCCTGCTGGCGCTGATTAGTGCTGGTTGGTTTCCCTCTAGTTAAAATGGAGGGTGTGTTAACGCCTAGAGGGGATAGTCCAGAAGTACTACTGTTTTCTGACTGAACGGAGAGGAAATTAGATCCTCCCTCTAGTTCAGCCCGTCTGAGTCGTCTCTTGTTTTGTTTTCCGGTGTGATAAGTGAAGGGGCCGGGTCAGAATCAGGAATGTTAAGAGAAAGAAAGAGGGACATTTTGACAGTAGTGGTGCTATCGGGGCAGCTCCACTGTATAGTACACATAGGCAATGAATGGCTGCCTCTGTTTCTTTTGGGTCAATTTGAATATGTGCTTTTAATTGGTCTCTGTAGGTCTCTGTCTCATCTTCTTTCTATCTCCTTGTTTCTTCTTTCTATCTCCTTGTTTCCTCTCTCTCTCTCTCTCTCTCTCTCTCTCTCTCTCTCTCTCTCTCTCTCTCTCTCTCTCTCTCTCTCTCTCTCTCTCTCTCTCTCTCTCTCTCTCTCTCTCTCTCTCTCTCTCTCTCTCTCTCTCCCATGCATTCCTCCAAAGTGTTGAAGGGACTGTGTCTGTGGGGCTTTGGGATCTAGCTGGAAGCTCTCTCTCCCTCACCACAATTGACTAGCTGCTCTCTCTCACCAAGATTGACACACACACACACACACACACACACACACACACACACACACACACACACACACACACACACACACACACACACACACACACACAGGTGTATGGTGCCAGTCTGATGTAATGTCAAGCAATGGAGCAGTGATAGACACCAATTATAATCCTAGTTATTAATTATTTTCTCTTACAACTTAATACTGTTTTAATTGATGTGCTCCTGAATCCACACTTGGTAATATAATACACCAAGGAGTTGTCAAAGACAGAGACGTCTTTATTATCTTATTAAGGAGAGGAGGAGTCTACTGAGATGGTAAAGTCCCCTGGTCAATTGGTGTATCGCATTATAAAACTGACCTCCTGTGAAATGAAAAATGACAACGTACCATCATCCTTAAAAAGGAAATGGTATTAAATAATGAACTCATCCGTGCTTTTGTTGTAATGTCAGCATGCTAATATAGGGGATGTCATTATGGTATTTTATGAAGTGTCTTCGCAACGAGGAGTAAAAACCAAGCGTCAAGGTTAAATGTGTGAAGGCCAAGCGTTTGGAGGGTGAGGCGGAGCGAGGGGGGGGGGGTGATTAATTTCACGTCCCATAATGTGATTTGCGATATCTCCTCCTCTCCTGCCCTTGGTAGTGTAGAGATGTGGCGAGGGGAAGGAGGGCTGTATTATTAACGATGCTCTGCCGTGTTTACAGAAATATTAAAACGGAATCGAAGAGAGATGAGAGAGGGTGTGGATGATTACAAATTCACCATCATTCCCAGCTTGATGTCTCGTTACTGAATACAAATTCACTGGTTAAACCACTGGTGTGTAAAAGGGGAAAATGAGTGTAGACACACACCGCACACGTGAGGAGCAGGGTGGGGGGTAGTTCCAGGAAGACATCAGAGGGCATCATTCATTCTAGGGCATTCTATAAGACCAGGGTGTATGTGTGTGGTGTGTGTGTGGTGTGTGTGTGTGTGTGTGTGTGTGTGTGTGTGTGTGTGTGTGTGTGTGTGTGTGTGTGTGTGTGTGTGTGTGTGTGTGTGTGTGTGTGTGTGTGTGTGTGTAAGAAAGAAGGCTGTTCATTGACTACAGCTCAGCGTTCAACACCATAGTGCCCACGACTGTGTGGCCAAACACGACTCGAACACCATCATTAAGTTTGCTGATGACACAATAGTGGTTGGCCTGATCACCGACAACGATGAGACAGCCTATAGGGAGGAGGTCAGAGACCTGACAACGATGAGACAGCCTATAGGGAGGAGGTCAGAGACCTGGCAGTGTGGTGACAGGACAACAACCTCTCCCTCAGCGTGATCAAGACAAAGGAGCTGATTGTGGACTACAGGAGGGCCGAACAGGCCCCCATTAACCTCGACGGGGCTGTATTGGAGCGGGTCGTGAGTTTCAAGTTCCTTGGTGTCCACATCACCAACAAACTATCATGGTACACACACACTAAGACAGTCATGAAGAGGGCACAACAAAACCTTTTCCCCCTCAGGAGACTGAAAAGATTTGGCATGGGTCCCCAGATCCTCAAAAGGTTCTACAGCGGCACCATCGAGAGCATCCTGACCGGTTGCATCACCGCCTGGTATGGCAACTGCTTGGCATCTGAGCGTAAGGCGCTACAGAGGGTAGTGCGAACGGCCCAGTACATCACTGGGGCCAAGCTTCCTGCCATCCAGGACCTATATAATAGGCGGTGTCAGAGGAAGGCCCATAAAATTGTCAGAGACTCCAGTCACCCAAGTCATATACTTTTTTCTCTGTTACCGCACGGTAAGCGGTACCGGAGCGCCAAGTCTAGGACCAAGAGGCTTCTTAACAGCTTCTACCCTCAAGCCATAAGACTCCTGAACATCTAATCAAATGGCTACCCAGAGTATTGCTTTGCCCCCCCCCCCCCCCCCCCCGCTCTCTTTTACACCACTGCTATTCTCTGTTGTTATCATCTATACATAGTCACTTTAATAACTACCTACAGTTGAAGTCAGAAGTTTACATGCACCTTAGCCAAATACATTTAAACTCGGTTTTTCACAATTCCTTTAATCCTAGTAAAAATCCCTGTCTTAGATCAGTTAGAGTCACCACTTTTAACCTTTAACGAGTCACCAACCCGGATCCGGGATCACCCCCCACTCCCCCTCCACTGAGTAGCATAGCTAGCATAGCGTCACAAGTAAATTGTAGCATCTAAATATCATTAAATCACAAGTCCAAGACACCAGATGAAAGATACAGATCTTGTGAATAAAGCCACCATTTCAGATTTTTAAAATGTTTTACAGGGAAGACACAATATGTAAATCTATTAGCTAACCACGTTAGCATAAGACACAATTTTTTTACTCCAACAGTTTTTTCCTGCGTCAGTAGCTATCACTAATTCGACTAAATAAAAATATATATAGCCACTAACCAAGAAACAACTTCATAAGATGACAGTCTGATAACATATTTATGGTATAGCATAGTTTTTTTTTGAAAAATGTGCATTTTTCAGGTATAAATCACAGTTCTACATTGCAGCTGCAATCTGAAATAGTGCTGACGCAGCCAGAACAATTACAGAGACCAACGTCATATAACTAATTACTTATCTTAAAACATTTCAGAAAAATACACAGCGTACAGATATTGAAAGCCCAACATCTGGTGAATCCAAACAATATTTCAGATTTATTAAATGTTTTATAGCGAAAACAAAATGTAGCACTAAATTAGCATAGCCACGCCAGCCAGAACCAGCTGGGCGCCCCCGACCAGTTCACATGCACGACAGATATATGAAATAACATCGTAAATTGGGTCTTACTATTGCTGATCTTTCATCAGAATGTTGATCAATGTGTCCTTAGTCCTGATGAGTCGTTCAATCCATTCATAATGGCAACTTTCCCTCTTCATTTAGCATATGTACTGGTCGACTGGCCAAAGTAAAAAAAGTCACAGAACGGAACACGGCAAAACTCCCGAAAAAATTCAAATAATCTGATTAAACTATATTGAAAAAACATACATTAAGATGATATGGTCACATGTATCAAACAAACTTCGAGACGGAGATAGTTTTCATCCGTAACGGCAGCAAAACAGTAGACAATCGCACCTCCAAATAGCGCGAATCAGAGAACCGGAAGTTGTCGGTCACGCCAAAGAAATAGGTCTTATTTCACGTCAGTACAAGGTAAACAAAAAATTTCTCCTCTGACGTCCTCTTGACACCCAGAGGAAGACGAATGAAGTGTGTTTCGGGTCATAGGTGGCGTGACCATATATAGGCAGAGCGTTGAAGCGAGCATACACATCTTGCATTCTTCTTCTTGGTCAGGGAAAGTGCTGTCAAATGACTTCTGTTTAACTCAGAGACAAAATTGAAACGGTTTTAGAAACTATAGATTGTTTTCTATCCAATGGTATTAATTATATGCATATAGTAAGAGCAATAATTGAATAAGAGGCAGTTTAATCTGTAGAGGAAATTATGCTAATGCGAAAACAGCACCCCCTATAGACTTTTTTCTCTGTTACCGCACGGTAAGCGGTACCGGAGCGCCAAGTCTAGGACCAAGAGGCTTCTTAACAGCTTCTACCCTCAAGCCATAAGACTCCTGAACATCTAATCAAAAGGCTACCCAGAGTATTGCTTTGCCTCCCCCCCCCCCCCCCCCCCCCCGCTCTCTTTTACACCACTGCTACTCTCTGTTGTTATCATCTATACATAGTCACTTTAATAACTACCTACAGTTGAAGTCAGAAGTTTACATGCACCTTAGCCAAATACATTTAAACTCGGTTTTTCACAATTCCTTTAATCCTAGTAAAAATCCCTGTCTTAGATCAGTTAGAGTCACCACTTTTAAGAATGGCCAGCTTCTAGTACTGTTGGGGATAGCTGGCTAGCTACTGGTACTGCTAAGGCTAACTGGCTAGCTACTAGTACTGTTGGGGCTAACTGGCTAGCTACTAGTACTGTTAGCTAGCCAGATAGCCACAAATAATAGTTAGCTAGCTAGCTACCCACAAAGAATTGGTATCTACCTTGCATAGCGTTAGTTTTAGGTCATATAGTGTACATATACTGTATCAAGCAGATAGTTATGAAGTAAAACGTTTGCTTTGATCTTGTTTGATCTCTATTGTTGTCATTGTCCTGGCTGGAAGAAGGGTCAGTGAATGGCTAAGTCCATAGTAAGTCAATATGGACAACTGGCTAGCTAGTTAGCCTTGAAGAATTGGAAGCTAACCACGTAAAATGTACATCTACCTTACGTAACATTAGGTTTAGGTCATTTGTCCCGTTTAACTAGATTATTACATATACTGTATCTAGCTGATAGTTACGAAGTGAAACGTTTTCTTTGTATATATATTGTTTGGTCTCTATTGTTGTCATTGTCCTGGTTGCAAGAAGGATCAGTAAATGGAGAGGTGCAGCGTGAGGTAATACAGTAGAGGGAGTGCTGCTCAGCGTGAGGTAATACAGTAGGGGGAGTGCTGCTCAGCGTGAGGTAATACAGTAGGGGGAGTGCTGCTCAGCGTGAGGTAATACAGTAGGGGGAGTGCTGCTCAGCGTGAGGTAATACAGTAGGGGGAGTGCTGCTCAGCGTGAGGTAATACAGTAGGGGGAGTGCTGTTCGGCGTGAGGTAATACAGTAGGGGGGAGTGCTGCTCAGCGTGAGGTAATACAGTAGGGGGAGTGCTGCTCAGCGTGAGGTAATACAGTAGGGGGAGTACTGCTCAGCGTGAGGTAATACAGTAGGGGGAGTGCTGAGGTAATACAGTAGGGGGAGTGCTGCTCAGCGTGAGGTAATACAGTAGGGGGAGTGCTGCTCAGCGTGAGGTAATACAGTAGGGGGAGTGCTGCTCAGCGTGAGGTAATACAGTAGGGGGGAGTGCTGCTCAGCGTGAGGTAATACAGTAGGGGGAGTGCTGCTCAGCGTGAGGTAATACAGTAGGGGGAGTGCTGCTCAGCGTGAGGTAATACAGTAGGGAGAGTGCTGAGGTAATACAGTAGGGGAGTGCTGCTCAGCGTGAGGTAATACAGTAGGGGGAGTGCTGCTCAGTGTGAGGTAATACAGTAGGGGGAGTGCTGAGGTAATACAGTAGGGGGAGTGGTGCTCAGCGTGAGGTAATACAGTAGGGGGAGTGCTGCTCAGCGTGAGGTAATACAGTAGAGGCAGTATTGCTCAGCGTGAGGTAATACAGTAGAGGGAGTGCTGCTCAGCGTGAGGTAATACAGTAGAGGGAGTGCTGCTTAGCGTGAGGTAATACAGTAGAGGGAGTGCTGCTCAGCGTGAGGTAATACAGTAGGGGGAGTGCTGCTCAGCGTGAGGTAATACAGTAGGGGGAGTGCTGCTCGGCGTGAGGTAATACAGTAGGGGGAGTGCTGCTCAGCGTGAGGTAATACAGTAGGGGAGTGCTGCTCAGGGTGAGGTAATACAGTAGGGGGAGTGCTGCTCAGCGTGAGGTAATACAGTAGGGGGGAGTGCTGCTCAGCGTGAGGTAATACAGTAGGTGGAGTGCTGCTCAGCGTGAGGTAATACAGTAGGGGGGAGTGCTGCTCAGTGTGAGGTAATACAGTAGGGGGGAGTGCTGCTCAGCGTGAGGTAATACAGTAGGGGGAGCGCTGCTCGGCGTGAGGTAATACAGTAGGGGGAGTGCTGCTCAGCGTGAGGTAATACAGTAGAGGGAGTGCTGCTCAGCGTGAGGTAATACAGTAGGGGGAGTGCTGCTCAGCGTGAGGTAATACAGTAGGGGGAGTGCTGCTCAGCGTGAGGTAATACAGTAGAGGGAGTATTGCTCAGCGTGAGGTAATACAGTAGAGGGAGTGCTGCTCAGCGTGAGGTAATACAGTAGGGGGAGTGCTGCTTAGCGTGAGGTAATACAGTAGGAGGAGTGCTGAGGTAATACAGTAGGGGGAGTGCTGCTCAGCGTGAGGTAATACAGTAGGGGGAGTGCTGCTCAGCGTGAGGTAATACATTAGGGGGAGTGCTGCTCAGCGTGAGGTAATACAGTAGGGGGAGTGCTGCTCAGCGTGAGGTAATACAGTAGGGGGAGTGCTGCTCAGCGTGAGGTAATACAGTAGGGGGAGTGCTGCTCAGCATGAGGTAATACAGTAGGGGGAGTGCTGCTCAGCGTGAGGTAATACAGTAGGGGGAGTGCTGAGGGTGAGGTAATACAGTAGAGGGAGTACTGCTCAGCGTGAGGTAATACAGTAGGGGGAGTGCTGCTCAGCATGAGGTAATACAGTAGGGGGGAGTGCTGCTCAGCGTGAGGTAATACAGTAGAGGGAGTGCTGCTCAGCGAGAGGTAATACAGTAGGGGGGGTGCTGCTCAGCGTGAGGTAATACAGTAGAGGGAGTATTGCTCAGCGTGAGGTAATACAGTAGAGGGAGTGCTGCTCAGCGTGAGGTAATACAGTAGGGGGAGTGCTGCTCAGCGTGAGGTAATACAGTAGGGGGAGTGCTGCTTAGCGTGAGGTAATACAGTAGGAGGAGTGCTGCTCAGTGTGAGGTAATACAGTAGGGGAGTGCTGAGGTAATACAGTAGGGGGAGTGCTGGTCAGCGTGAGGTAATACAGTAGGGGGAGTGCTGCTCAGCGTGAGGTAATACAGTAGAGGGAGTATTGCTCAGCGTGAGGTAATACAGTAGGGGGAGTGCTGCTTAGCGTGAGGTAATACAGTAGGAGGAGTGCTGCTCAGTGTGAGGTAATACAGTAGGGGGAGTGCTGAGGTAATACAGTAGGGGGAGTGCTGCTCAGCGTGAGGTAATACAGTAGGGGGAGTGCTGCTCAGCGTGAGGTAATACAGTAGAGGGAGTGCTGCTCAGCGTGAGGTAATACAGTAGGGGGAGTGCTTGCCTCAGCGTGAGGTAATACAGTAGGGGGAGTGCTGCTCAGCGCTTGAGGTAATACAGTAGAGGGAGTGCAGTGCCTCAGCGTGAGGTAATTACAGTAGGGGGAGTGCTGTCCTGTGAGGTAATACGTAGGGAGTCTGGTTGAGGTTTAATACAGTCTTTTTGTGAGTGGTGCCTCAGCGTGGATGTAATACAGTAGGGGGAGTCGGCTGCTCAGCGTGAGGTTAATACAGTAGGGGGGAGTGGCTGCTTAGCGTGAGGTAACTACAGTTAGTGGGAGTGCTTGCTCAGCGTGAAGGTAATACAGGTAGGGGAGTGCTGCCTCAGGTGAGGTAATGACAGTTCGGGGAGTGCTGCTTCAGCGTGTGCAGGTAATCCAGTAGAGGGAGTGCTGCTCAGCGTGAGGTTAATACAGTAGGGGCGAGTGCTGGCCTCAGCGTTGAGGTAATACAGTAGGGGGAGTGCTGCTCAGCGTGAGCGTAATTACAAGTAGGGGGAGTGCTGCTTCAGCGTGAGGTTAATAACAGGTAGGGGGAGCTGCTTGCTCAGCTTGAGGTAATACAGTAGAGGGAGTGCTGCTCAGCGTGAGGGTAATACAGTAGAGGGAGTGCTGGCTCAGCGTGAGGTAATACAGTAGGGGGGATTGTGCTGCTCAGCGGTTGGAATACAGTAGAGGAGTGCTGCTCAGGTGAGGTAATACAGTAGGGGGATGCTGCTCAGCGTGAGGTAATACAGTAGGGGGAGTGCTGCTCAGCGTGAGGTAATACAGTAGGGGAGTGCTGCTCAGCGTGAGTTATACAGTAGGGGGAGTGCTGCTCAGCGTGAGGTAATACAGTAGGGGGAGTGCTGCTCAGCGTGAGGTAATACAGTAGGGGGAGTGCTGCTCAGCGTGAGGTAATACAGTAAGGAGTATTGCTCAGCGTGAGGTAATACAGTAGAGGAGTGCTGCTCAGCGTGAGGTAATACAGTAGGGGAGTGCTGCTTAGCGTGAGGTATACAGTAGGAGTGCTGAGGTAATACATTAGGGGGAGTGCTGCTCAGCGTGAGGTAATACAGTAGGGGGAGTGCTGCTCAGCGTGAGGTAATACAGTAGGGGAGTGCTGCTCAGCGTGAGGTAATACAGTAGGGGAGTGCTGCTCACGTGAGGTATACGTAGGGGGAGTGCTGCTCAGCGTGAGGTAATCAGTAGAGGGAGTGCTGCTCAGCGT
>NW_024059664.1:0-33097 GCF_016432855.1 Salvelinus namaycush | reverse complement strand
CAAGATTCTTTATTTCTGAGCTCAGAGAGAATAACAGTTACACAGCGCAGTGTAGACAGTCTGAATTCCTGAAGCATTGGGTGATGAGCACATATCTTTATAGTTTCCTGTTCCTGGGAGGGACTTTATTCATACAAGGATGCAGGTGCAGCTGGTTTGCAACGCAGGATGATACTCCCAGGACCAGGAGATTATAATAGGGCAGTTTCACAAGGTTAGTCTGTGGTGGTTAATTTCTGTATTACCAAATGAGGAGAGACAAACTTCACACACCAATCAGAGTTATACTTAAACTACATCTTTAATAATAAGATCTTTGCAATGACTTTCAACAATTCACTATTTCTAATGAACCGTGGAGAGTGGCAACACAATGGCTACTGAGATCTTTTATAGCAAAGATCCACCCCCTAGTCGACATAAACCACAGATATTAGGAACAGTTTACAAAGTGAGACTTTATAATGAGAAAGGAGTATCCCGTAGCCAGATAGCATTCGCTATATTTTATCATTCAGTTTGGTCCCTAAGACGAGGTTCTAATCTCTTTCCTGGTACTTCATAGCACAAAAACACCAACTCATCCAATGGCATAACTCAATTGTCAACTCTAGATACTCCCATCTCAAGTAAAACCCCTTCTTGACCCCACTCCTGGACAAGCTCACTTGGTTCCCCATTAATCACACCATCCCTTCACATAGTTTAACAGATACATTCACATATGAAGACAATGTTCCCTCATGTCCTCTTCCCTTCCTGATATTCTGCATAGCACCAGGGACATGTGAAAGACAAGCCTGACCTCTCCCCTCTCTGGGACCCAGGTGACTGAGCCCCAGCTGAGGGAAGAAGTGCAACTGCCAACACCAGAGTCCGAATGGATACATTTTAATAACAAGTATATCACATGAGCATATTATGCAGATAAGACATCTTAATTATCTATGTTACCCAACTAATTCTGATTCATCCACCACAAGTCACATACTCAGATATGTGGACACATACAATTAACATTTTGCATTACAGTCTGTGAACATTTTCATTTCATTAAATCATCAGTGGGCCAACATTGTAAATGTAAACAACGGAACAAATGCATCACATCCAAATATCACTTGATTATCTGTAGTGCTGGAGGAAGACACCCAGATAAACACACACAGAGTTTAAAAAAGGACCATTTAAACACATGGAATCGGATCTACTCAATATTCAATTCATGTTTTCTAATAATCGCATAAAAATTGACCATTTAAAACAGAAGGAATCTGACCTACTCTATATTCAAACTGACAAACTCCATATTCAATTCGTGTTTTCTAATAAAAACATACAAATATATGTTTTAGTATACTTTGTACAATTCAATTTCATATGGTAAAAACAGGTAATCATTATCAGTCAACAATATAAGACAATGGGAGCACTGTGTATGTTCTCTGATGAATTTTAAGTCAATGTGACGTGAAATATCAATATACACGCTAAGAGAAGTAATTTCTCTCTCCTGTGTGTATTCTCTAATGACCTTTAAGTGACTGTGATGAGTAATGTTTTCCCACAGTCTGAGCTTTTATAAGCCTTCTCCTCTGTGTACTGTCTCATTTGTTCTTTCAGTCGTGCAAAACCTTTCCACACTGGGAGCAGTGGTAAGGATTCTCCCGTGTGTGTTCTCTCATGTCGTTGTAGGTCCCTTAACTGGTTGAAACACTTTCCACACTGGGAGCAGTGCTAAGGCTTCTACCCAATGTGTATTCTCTCATGTTTTTTCAGGTAGGCTTTCTGGTTGAAACGCTTTCCACACTGTGAGCATTGGTAAGGTTTCTCCCCTGTGTGTATTCTCTCATGTCGTTTTAGGTCCCCTAACTGGTTAAAACACTTGCCACACTGGGAGCAGTGATAAGGCTTCTCCCCAATGTGTATTCTCTCATGTATTTTCAGGTAGCTTTTCTGGTTAAAACTCTTTCCACACTGTGAGCATTGGTAAGGTTTCTCCCCTGTGTGTATTCTCTCATGTCGTTTTAGTTCCCCTACCTGGTTAAAACACTTTCCACACTGGGAGCAGTGAAAAGGCTTCTCCCTTGAGTGTATTTTCTCGTGTTGGTTCAGGTGTCCTTTCCTTTTGAAACTCTTTCCACACTGGGAGCAATGGTAAGGCTTCTCACCAGTGTGTATTCTCTCATGTTGTTTAAGCTCCCATAACTGGTTAAAACACTTTCCACACTGGGAGCAGTGATACGGCTTCTCCCCTGTGTGTATTCTCTCATGTCGTTTTAGGTCCCCTAACTGGCAAAAACACTTTCCACACTGGGAGCAGTGAAAAGGCTTCTCCCTTGTGTGTATTTTCTCGTGTTGGTTCAGGTGTCCTTTCATTTTGAAACTCTTTCCACACTGGGAGCAATGGTAAGGCTTCTCCCCAGTGTGTATTCTCTCATGTTGTTTAAGCTCCCATAAGAAGTAACAACCCTTTCCACACTGGGAGCAGTGGTACGGCTTCTCCCCTGTGTGTCTTCTCTCATGTCGTTTCAGGTCCCCAAACTGGTTAAAACACTTTCCACAGTGGGAACACTGTCTTGCTGGTTTGGACCTCCCTGGCTCTGGTTCCTCTGAGTCTGGTCTTTCTCCTGCCAAAGACAGTGTTTAAAGAAAATAGAGACCTGAATGAAACCTCCACATGATAAAACGGCCTTGCTTCGAGGGTAAATCCTAATCAGATCCCTCAATAACCTGAGGCCAGTTTTAACAATCTTGGTGTGATTTTAAAACAAATGTTGTAGAGCTTCCTGGTAATTACTGATAATATGTTTACATTACTTATTTTATTCATTCTGTTTTACAAGTCAGAACACAAAAAACTAAACAGTTCTAGGACACTGAAGACACAGACGTCGCTAGATTCCAATTGAGCAGGTGGTTCTAAATATATAACTTCCATAGCTGTATGATACAGAATGTGAACTACACACTTCCTTAAACATAAAATAAGTAAATAAGTAATTTTAAGTGGAAGTCCAAAACTTGTTTTTACGTCGAAGACACAAAGCACATCAGTAACATCTCCCCGTTGTGGAAAGGGTTCGACACCTGCTGTTTAAATGGACCAATATCTTATTTATACGTTCACAGATTTTCAACATTTTGAAACATGTCATATTTTGGGTAAAGTAAAAAAATAAGGTGAAATATTTGGGTAAATGTTCCTAAAACTGATAGTTACGACAATGAACAAAAATATAAACACAAGTGTTGGATGTTTCATGAGCTGAAAAAAAAAATTGCAGAATTTTTAACATCCCAGTTAGTGAACATTTATTCTTTGCCAAGATAATCAATCCACCTGACAGGTGTGGCATATCAAGAAGCTGATTGAACAGCTTGATTATTACACAGGTGCACCTTGTCAATAAATAAAAGGCCACTCTAAAATGTGCAGTTTTGTCACACAACAATGCCACAGATGTCTCAGAGGGAGCGTGCAATTGGCATGCTGACTGCAGGAATGTCCACTGGAGCTGTTGCCAGGGAATTCAATGTACAGTACCAGTCAAAAGTTTGAACTCACCTACTCATTCAAGCGTTTTTCTTAATTTTTTACTATTTTCTACATTGTAGAATAATAGTGAAGACATCAAAACTATTAAAAAACACAAACGGAATCATGTAGTAACCACAAGTGTTAAACAAATCAAAATATATATTAGATTCTTCAAAGTAGCCACACTTTGCATTGATGACAGCTTTGCACACTCTTGGCATTCTCTCAACCAGCTTCACCTGGAATGCTTTTCCAACAACAGACTTGTAGGAGTTCCCAAATATGCTGAGAACTTGTTGGCTGCTTTCCCTTCACTCTGCGATCCAACTCATCCTAAACCATCTCAATTTGGTTGAGGTTGGGGGATTGAGTAGGCCAGGTCATCTGATGCAGCACTCCATCACTCTCCTTCTTGGTCAAATAGCTCTTACACAGCCTGGAGGTGTGTTGGTCATTGTCATGTTGAAAAACAAATGATAGTGGGACTAAGCCCAAACCAGATGGGATGGCATATCGCTGCAGAATGCTGTGGTAGTCATGCTGGTTAAGTGTGACTTGAATTCTAAATAAATCACTGACATTGTCAACAGCAAAGCACCCGCACACCATCACATCTCCTCCTCCATGCTTCACGGTGGGAACCACACATGCGGAGATCATCCGTTCACCTCCCTCACATCTCACAAAGACATGACGCTCGGAACCAAAAATGTCAAATTTGGACTCATCAGACCCAAGGACAGATATCCACCGGTCTAATGTCCATGGCTCGTGTTTCTTGGCCCAAGCAAGTCTCTTCTTCTTATTGGTGTCCTTTAGTAGTGGTTTCTTTGCAGCAATTCGACCATGAAGGCCTGATTCACACAGTCTCCTCTGAACTGATGATGTTGAGATGTGTCTGTTGCTTGAACTCTGTGAAGCGTTTATTTGGGCTGCAATTTCTAAGGCTGGTAACTCTAATGAACTTATGCATCAGAAGTAACTCTGGGTCTCCCATTCCTGTGGTGGTCCTTAAAGTAATGATGGACTGTTGTTTCTCTTTGCTTATTTGAGCTGTTCTTTTTTTTATTTTTTTTTTTATCCCATTTTCTCCCCAATTTTCGTGGTATCCAATCGCTAGTAATTACTACCTTGTCTCATCGCTACAACTCCCGTACGGGCTCGGGAGAGACGAAGGTCGAAAGCCATGCGTCCTCCGAAGCACAACCCAACCAGCCGTACTGCTTCTTAACACAGCGCGCCTCCAACCCGGAAGCCAGCCGCACCAATGTGTCGGAGGAAACACCGTGTACCTGGCCCCCTTGGTTGGCGCGCACTGCGCCCGGCTCGCCACAGGAGTCGCTGGAGCGCGATGAGACAAGGATATCCCTACCGGCCAAACCCTCCCTACCCCGGACGACGCTATGCCAATTGTGCGTCGCCCCACGGACCTCCCGGTCGCGGCCGGCTGCGACAGAGCCTGGGCGCGAACCCAGAGACTCTGGTGGCGCAGTTAGCACTGCGATGCAGTGCCCTAGACCACTGCGCCACCCGGGAGGCCCATTTGAGCTGTTCTTGACATAATATGGACTTCGTCTTTTACCCAATAGGGCTATCTTCTGTATACCACCCCTACCTTGTCACAACACAACTGATTGGCTCAAACACATTAAAACCTGTTATGGCTAGGGGTTCCGCTAGCGGAACGTTTCGACAACATCCGGTGAAAGTGCAGAGCATGAAATATATATATTTTTATAGGAAATATTTAACTTTCATGCATTCACAAGTGCAATACACCAAATTCAATTTTAACTTCTTGTTAATCTAGCCACCGTGTCAGATTTCAAAAAGGCTTTACGGCAAAAGCAAACCATACGATTATCTGAGGACAGCACCCCATCAAACAAACACATGACAATCATATTTCAACCCGCCAGGCGCGACACAAAACGCAGAAATAACGATATAATTTGTGCCTTACTTTTGAAGAACTTCTTCTGTTGGCACATAAACATAAACATCACAAATGGTCCTTTTGTTCAATTAATTCCGTCGTTATATCTCCAAAATCTCCATTTATTTGGAGCATTTGATTCAGAAAAACACCGGTTCCAACTCGCCCAGCATGACTACAAAATATATAATAAGTTACCTGTAAACTCTGTCCAAACATTTCAAACAACTTTCCTAATCCAACTTTAGGTATTTTAATACGTAAATAATCAAGAAAATTTAAGAATTTAAGAAAAACAACGTGAAGCGCGTGACCTGGAGCGCGCATCAAAACATTAGAGAGCACAAGGCTGGACCCTCGTTCTGAATAGCCGTACCTCTTCATTTCTATAAAGAAAAACATCAACCAATTTCTAAAGACTGTTGACATCTAGTGGAAGCAATAGGAACTGCAACCAAGTGCCACAGAAATCTATGTTCCCATAGAAAAACAATTGAAAACAGAGTCACCTCAACAACAAAATAATCCTCCTGGATGGTTTGTCCTCTGGGTTTTGCGTGCCAAATAAGTTATGCTATACTAACAGACATTATTTTAACAGTTTTAGAAACGTTATAGTGTTTTCTGTCCAAATCTACCAATTATATGCATATCCTAGCTTCTGGGCCTGAGTAGCAGGCAGTTTACTTTGGGCCGCTTTTCATCCAGACGTGAAAATACTGCCCCCTATCCCAATTAAGGAAAGAAATTCCACAACTTAACTTCTAAAAAGGCACATGTTAATTGAAATGCATTCCAGGTGGCTACCTCATGATGCCACAGTTCTCCTTTAAGACTCCATAATGTTTCATCATTAGATGCTACAGTCCTCCTTTAAGACTCCATAATGTTTCATCATTAGATGCTACAGTCCTCCTTCAAGACTCCATAATGTTTCATCATTAGATGCTACAGTCCTCCTTTAAGACTCCATAATGTTTCATCATTAGCTGCTACAGTCCTCCTTTAAGACTCCATAATGTTTCATCATTAGCTGCTACAGTCCTCCTTTAAGACTCCATCATGTTTAGAATGTGTCTGGAAGCGCTACTCTATCTATTCTACTCTTATCCTTTCGGTTTTTATAATATTTAATAATATTAATAATGTTATAATAGGTAATAACTAACTTTAATAACTAGGGTTAATACCTGCCTGGCTCCCAACAAAATCTTTATCTTTACCCCCCTCTAACAATACCGCTACAGAATTAGCATAGTAGGCCATGTAATTTAAGGTAATCTGAAATATTTAGGACTAACTTATTCCTTGCCACCCATTCTGAAACTAACTGCAGCTCTTTGTTAAGTGTTGCTGTCATTTCAGTTGCCGTGATAGCTGACGTTGTACAGCGTTGAGTCCATCCGCATACATAGACACACTGGCTTTACTCAAATGTCGTTGGCATGTTGTTGGTAAAGATTGAAACAAGCAGGTGCCAAACAGCTGCCCTGGGGAATTCCTGATTCTACCTTGATTTTGTTGTACAGGCTTCCATTAAAGAACACTCTCTGTGTTCTGTTAGACAGGTAGCTCTGGGGCGGCAGGTAGCCTAGTGGTTAGAGCGTTAGGCCAGTAACCAAAAGGATGCTGGATCGAATCCCCGAGCTGACAAGGTAAAACTCTGTTGTTCTGCCCTGAACAAGGCGGTTAACCCACTGTACCTAGGCTCTTAACTGACTTGCCTAGTTAAATAAAGGCAAAATAGAAATTAAACACGGTGACGTGTCATTGCTGATTTTTTTAAACCAAAATTTAATTGAAGATGCCTCCAAGAATTTTTACAATCATTCTTTATGTCATTTATCTTTGTTTAAAAAAAAGTATATTATTTACATCAACAACATAGGAATCACTACAAAACGTATTGTATGACCTCTTATACACAATAATAGGCCCAGCCTTTGGAACTGTGGTTTTCCTAGACATGGCTACTATATTGTGATCACTACATCTGATGGATCTGGAAACTGCTTTCAAACACATTTCTGCAGCATTAGTAAAGATATGATAAAAACATGGTTGATTGATAACCTGAACCAGGTTGCCAGCACTGGTTACAGTTTGAAGCTTTCTCTTGAGTGGGCAGCCTGATAACAGCTTTCCTCCAGTATTAGTTAATTAATTAACAGTGTCTTGAGTTTAGTTTGCCTGTTCAACAGTCTTGTAAAGATAGGGGGGTTGACTGGGACAGGCAATGTAACATCCATAATATTTTGAGAAACGTTCTTGAAAAACGAGCACCTTACATAGGATCATCTTATAACTGTCTCTCTAAAGCTACCTTTCATCAAGGTTTTATATGGTCTATTGGTTTCTCTCTTTTCATTGGCAGAATCCTTTTCCAGTGTTATGATATTCATAACATCCATATCCCCCAGTCTATCTTCCTGTCAACTAACAGAACTCTGCTGGTTGTCCTGGTAACAGATACCAGTGGGCAGATCTATTGTATTTGTTCAAACTAAACTACTTACTTTGATGTGTCAAATCTGATCCTTTCTTCTCTTCTCCTCCTCTCACAGTTCCACTCAGCCCCGTTGTTTTCCTGCAGTCCACCAGCTGCACAGACAACCTCTTCATACCCAGCAGTAAGGTGCTACCGGGAGAGGCACGACACGGGGACTCCGGGAGGGTGGAAGGGCTAGCGTTGTCCTGGTAACCATAAAGAGGGGACACAGACATATATCATTATGGATGCTGATGTCATTGTTGTCATGAAGTGCTTTACAGACACCCAGCCCAGACCCAGATACAGCAAGCTGTATGCTAGACCAGACCAAGCTGTACCATCTGGTGTTCTGATCTGGAGAGATTCTTCTCTGCCTCGTCAGCATCAGGATGTTGATGAGGCTCCCCAAAGGATCCACGATAGTCACGTCTCTCTCCTGTGTGAACGAGAACAGCAAACAGACGGTACACTTATGACCATCTATTACAATCAAGAGGCATGAATATGTCTAAAATGGCCTTTTTCATCATGATTTTGTCAAATATTGTTTATGTTGCAAATGTATAGGGTCAATTCCAATTCTCTCCACTGGGATTCTCTGCCTCTAACCCTAATACAGGGGCCAAGTCACTGGCTTACTGGTGCTCTTTCATGCCGTCCCTAGGAGGGGTGCGTCACTTGAGTGGGTTGAGTTACTGACGTGATCTTCCTGTCTGGGTTGGTGCCCCCCCTTTGGTTGTGCCGTGGCGGAGATCTTTGTGGGCTATACTCAGCCTTGTCTCAGGATGGTAAGTTGGTGGTCGAAGATATCCCTCTAGTGGTGTGGGGGCTGTGCCTTGCAAAGTGGGTGGGGTTTATATCCTTCCTGTTTGGCCCTGTCCGGGGGTATCATCGGATGGGGCCACAGTGTCTCCTACCCCTCCATTCTCAGCCTACAGTATTTATGCTGCAGTAGTTTATGTATCGGGGGGCCTAGGGTCAGTCAGAATTTAAGTATGCTCTCTCTAATTCTCTCTTTCTTTCTCTCTCTCGGGGGACCTGAGCCTTAGGACCATGTCTCAGGACGACCCTGACATGATGACTCCTTGCTGTCCCCAGTCCACCTGGCCGTGCTGCTGCTCCAGTTTCAACTGTTCTGCCTGCGGCTATGGAACCCTGACCTGTTCACCGGACGTGCTACCTGTCCCAGACCTGCTGATTTCAAATCTCTAGAGACAGCAGGAGCGGGTAGAGATACTCTTAATGATCGGCTATGAAAAGCCAACTGACATTTACTCCCTGAGGTGCTGCACCCTCTACAACTACTGTGATTATTATTTGACCATGCTGGTCATTTATGAACATTTGAACATCTTGGCCATGTTCTGTTATAATCTCCACCCGGCACAGCCAGAAGATGAACTGGCCACCCCTCATAGCCTGGTTCCTTTCTAGGTTTCTTCCTAGGTTTTGGCCTTTCTAGGGAGTTTTTCCTAGCCACCGTGCTTCTACACCTGCATTGCTTGCTGTTTGGGGGTTTTAGGCTGGGTTTCTGTACAGCACTTTGAGATATCAGCTGATGTACGAAGGGCTATATAAATACATTTGATTTGATTTAGAATGCCCCGTTAAAACAATACATTAAATCAAGAACTTCATAGTGCCCCTGTTTTTAAGACAGTACTCACTGTTTGTAATCTGATCTTCAGCCTCCTCCTTTTTCACTCCGAAAACGTCTTCCTCCTCTTTTATTGAGATAGCCCTCCTCTTCCTCTTTTACTCTAAAAGGTTCTTCCTCTTCTTTCACTAGATTCTCTTCTTTCAATGTTATGGCATCTTCCCCCTTTTTGATTCTGAAAGCTTCTACCTCCACCTCTTCCACTTTGACAACCTCTTTCGCATATTCCTCTTTCACTGTAATATCATCCTCTTCTTCTTTCAATGAGATAGCCTCCTCTTCCTCCCTTTTCATCCTGAAAGCTTCTTCCTCTCCTTTCATCAGAGCTTCTTTCTCCGTCGAGATTAGTGAGCTCATGTTCCGGGCGATTAGCCTAGTGCAGTATCAATTTAACACATTAGCTAATTTAACAAGCAATCTACGTTTTCAATGAACTAGTAGATATGTAAACAGAATTGTGTTTAAAACACTAAGAATAATATACACAAGAATTTGTTTTAAACGCTTCAATGTTTCGGTTTAATGTTCGCTAGCAGCCCTCATCCTCCACATACAACACCCGTTCTTGCCAGTCACATTCTGTTAAAGGTCCCCAAAGCACACACATCCCTGGGTCGCTCCTCTTTTCAGTTCGCTGCAGCTAGCGATGGGAACAAGCCGCAAAAAACACTCAAACTGGACAGTTTTATCTCCATCTCTTCATTCAAGGACTCAATCATGGGCACTCTTACTGACAGTTGTGGCTGCTTCGTGTGATGTATTGCTGTCTCTACCTTCTTGCCTTTGTGCTCTTGTCTGTGTCCAATAATGTTTGTACCATGTTGTGCTTCTACCATGTTGTTGTCATGTGGTGTTGGTACCATGTTGTGTTGCTACCATGTTGTTGTCATGTGGTGTTGGTACCATGTTGTTGTCATGTGGTGTTGTACCATGTTGTGTTGCTACCATGTTGTTGTCATGTGGGTGTCGCCACCATGTTGTTGTCATGTTGTGTTCCTACCATGTTGTGTTTCCGCCATGTTGTGTTGCTACCATGTTTTTTTTCACGTGGTGTTGCAACCAATGGTGTGTTAGTACATGTTGTGTTGCTGCCATGTTGTGTTGCTACCATGTTGTTGTTATGTTGTGTTGCTACCATGTTGTTGTTATGTTGTGTTGCTACCATGTTGTTTGTTATGTTGTATTGCTACCATGTTGTTGTCATGTTGTGTTGCTACCATGTTGTGTTGCTGCCATGTTGTGTTGCTACCATGTTGTGTTGCAACCATGTTGTGTTCCTACCATGTTGTTGTTATGTTGTGTCGCTACCATGTTGTTGTCATGTGGTTTTGCTACTATTGTTGTTGTCATGTGGTGCTTCTACCATGTTTTTGTCATGTGATGTTTCTACCATGTTTGTTGTTATGTGGTGTTTCTACCATGTTGTGTTGCTACCATGTTGTTGTTATGTGGTGTTGCTACCATGTTGTGTTGCTACCATGTTGTTGATATGTGGTGCTGCTACCATGTTGTGTTGCTACCATGTTGTGTTGCTACCATGTTGTGTTGCTACCATTGTTGTTGTCATGTGGTGTTGCTACCATGTTGTTGTTATGTGGTGTTGCTACCATGTTTTTGTCATGTTGTGTTGCTACCATGTTGTCATGTGGTGTTGCTACCATGTTGTTGTTATGTGGTGTTGCAACCATGTGGTGTTGCTGCCATGTTGTGTTTCTACCATGTTGTTGTTATGTGGTGATGCTACCATGTTGTGTTATGTGGTGATGCTACCATGTTGTTGTTATGTGGTGTTGCCACCATGTTGTTGTTATGTGGTGTTGCCACCATGTTGTGTTGCTACCATGTTGTTGTCATGTTGCTACATGTAATAATAACATGTATGATTTATATAAAGTTCTTTAGTAAAAAACATTAGTGACATAATTTTGTATTTAATATTACATAGTAAACTTTAATAATTGTAATATGTATGTTTAAATGACTGTACTAAAGTTTTTTGAATAAAATAAAATGTTCGAAATAAATGTAATTTACTTTCAATGAATTTAAATCTCTCCCTCTGTCTCACCCCTTGGCTGGAAATGTTAAACGTCAAGAAGATGTGAATCTAGGGGGAACTATATGTACAGGGGAACTATATGTACACAAAATAACTAACAACCTGGACCCCCAGGTGTCTTTCAAAACATATGTTTTACTAACGACCTAAACAGATCATTTTTACCCTTTTAAAAATAGTTATGGGGGAGGTCCGGGGGATGTCTCTGTCTTTGAAAGGGTCATTGTAATCTTTAAGATGTCCCCTTTACTGATGACCTAAACAAATACATTTTACCCCCCATAAAAGACTGTCCGAGGGATGTCTCAGTCAACCCCCCAAAATAAGCCCCAGAGGCCTCACACCATCCTCTTTGAAAGGGTCATTGTACTCTTTAACTATGCTTCCTTTACTGACGACCTAAACAGATCACTTTTACCCTTTAAAAAGTAGTTTGTCAGCTGTCCAGATGTAATGGTCAAGAGGTCGTGAACCTAGAGGGGCCCTTGCACACATGTTGTGTTTAGGTAAACATTTTCTTTTTATGAAGGAATAAATGATTGAGAGGATATAGACCACAAATAAAAGATAATTGTATTCTTAACGATGTGCCCTTTACTAATGACTTAAACAGATCATTTTACTCCATGAATAACCTTTTACTGCAGGGGGCTAAATCAGGGGCCTTCAATGCTGCAGAAATGTTTTGGTACCCTTCCCCAGATCTGTGCCTCAACACAATCCTGTCTCGGAGCTCTATGGACAATTCCTTCAACCTCATGGCTAGGTTTTTGCTCTGAGATGCACTGTCAACTGTGGGACGTTATATAGACAGGTGTTGTGCCTTTCCAAATCATGTCCAATCAATTGAATTTACCACAGGTGGACTCCATTCTAGTTGTAGAAACATCTCAAGGATGATCAATGGAAACAGGATGCACCTGAGCTCAATTATGAGTCTCATATAGCAAAGGGTCTGAATACTTATGTAATAATTTTTTTGTGTTTAAAAACATTTGCAAAAATGTATAAAAAACTTGTTATTCCGCTTTGTCATTATGGGGTATTGTGTGTAGATTGCTGAGGAAATTGTTTCATTTAATACATTTTTTAATAAGGCTGTAACATAACAAAATGGGAAAAAGTCAAGGGGTCTGAATACTTTCCAAAGAAACTGTAAGTGATTGAGGAGAGAGCATAATTGCTATATTCTAATTAAAATCATTGACCCATAAGGGAACATATGACCAAAGCAATGCGTGACCCATACAGAATTAAAAAATATGAATCTCAATGAGAAATATAATTAAATAAACAAACGTTTGCATAACCAAAGACATGAAAACTGGTAGGGAACATTGTATTTAGCTAGGATTTCATATGGCCAGGAAGGTTACTGAGAATAACAATAGACAATAGTTAATGTTGCTAGTTTAGAGATGAAGATTAGTGAAGGTTCATCAATGTTAAAGATGTTTTTATTTTGACGTGGAAACAATGTTTATTGGAAAGGTAAAACAAAGAACTCTTCATTGAGACAATGATAAACAGCAATCCGTGGGAGAGTTGAGGTGGATATTATAAAATAAGGATCTGCTGGAGTCCAAGTCAAACCAAGATTCTTTATTTCTGAGCTCAGAGAGAATAACAGAGTTTGGTATTTATTAGGATCCCCATTAGCTGTTGCAAAAGCAGCAGCTACTCTTCCTGGGGTCCACACAAAACATGACACATAATACAGCACATCAATAGACAAGAAACAGCCCAAGGACAGAACTACATACATTTTGTAAAAGGCACACGTAGCCTACATATCAATGCATACACACAAACTATCTAGGTCAAATAGGGGAGAGGGGTTGTGCCGCGAGGTGTTGCTTGGTCTGTTTTTTGAAACCAGGTTTGCTGTTTATTTGAGCAATATGAGATGGAAGGAAGTTCCATGCAATAAGGGCCCTATATAATACTGTACGCTTTCTTGAATTTGTTCTGGAAACTTGGGGACTGTGAAAAGACCCCCGGTGGCATGTCTGGTGGGATAAGTGTGTGTGTCAGAGCTGTGTGTAAGTTGACTTGTAAGAACTTGGATGATATCTGTACATTATAGGAGCACCTGTGATGACAAAAGTACAATGATTCATGTGTTGCTTTAGCTTGAGATGAAGAATCAGTGGTTGACACCTTGCAAGTGCATGAAAAGGTCAACTGTACAAAGTCAGATGTCTATGTGTTGAAACTATATTTTAGGTAACAGATGGATAAAGGGAACTAAGAGTTCCTGTTGATACTATGTTCCAGTCTTACTTCCAGTCTGACATGATAGCAATAAGGGGAAGAGTGATTGGGAAACTAACTGCCAATAACGCAATAAGCTGAACTCTGCCTGCAGAGACATCTTTGTATTAGCAACTATTAATTATGAGCTTATATGGTGTTAATAAGGGACATCACCCTGGGCGGGGTGATCCTCAGTAGGGGATAAAAAGGGAAAACACCATATTTTGAACTGAGTGTCTTGCTTGCAAATTGCTGTAAGTGTAAACTCTGGGTTGCAATCCTTATTAAACAAACTAACCTCTGATCAAATACGTTTTCCTGTGGTCTCTTGTGTGCACATAGGGCAGAATACATAGGGCAGAATTCCCTTACAGACTACACAAACAATTTGGGATTTTCAACACATTCATGTTTCTTATAAAAAGAAGAAGTGACACACTCAGTCTCTCATCAACTCTTAGCCAAGAGAGACTGGCATGCATAGTATTTATATAAGCCCTCTGATTACAATTAAGAGCAAAACGTGCCGCTCTGTTCTGGGCCAGCTGCAGCTTTACTAGGTCTTTCCTTGCAGCACTGGACCACACGACTGGACAATAATCAAGATTAGACAAAACTAGAGCCTGCAGAACTTGCTTTTTGGAGTGTGGTGTCAAAAAAGCAGAGCATCTCTTTATTGCGGCTAGACCTCTCCCCATCTTTACAACCATTGAATCTATATGTTTTGACCATGACAGTTTACAATCTAAGGTAATGCCAAGTAATTTAGTCTCCTCAACTTGTTCAACAGCCACACAATTCATTACCAGATTCAGCGTGAGGTCTATAACTTAAGGAATGATTTGTACCAAATACAATGCTCTTAGTTTTAGAGATGTTCAGGACCAGTTTATTACTGGCCACTCATTCCAAAACAGACTGCAACTCTTTGTTAAGAGTTTCAGTGACATCATTAGCTGTTGTTGCTGATGTGTATATGGTTGAATCATCAGCATTCATGGACACACATGCTTTGTTTAATGCCAGTGGCAGGTCATTGGTAAAAATAGAAAAGAGTAGAAGGCCTAGAGAGCTGCCCTGCGGTACTTTACATGTTTGACATTAAAGAAGCTTCCATTAAAAACCCTTTGAGTTATGTTAGATAGGTTGAAAAGCCATAGCATATACGTTTTTTCAACAACAGGTTTTGGTCAATAATATCAAAGGCTGCACTGAAATCTAACAGTACAGATCCCACATTCCCACAATCTTGTTATCAATTTCTCTCAACCAATCATCAGTCATTTGTGTCAGTGCAGCACATGTTGAGTGTCCTTCTCTATAAGCATGCTGAAAGTTTGTTGTTAATTTGTTTACAGAGAAATAGCATTTTATTTGGTGAAACACATTTTTTCCAACAGTTTGCTAAGAGCTGGCAGCAAGCTTAGGTCTGCGGTTTGAACCAGTAAAGACCGCTTTACCACTCTTGGGTAGTGGAATTACTTTGGCTTCCCTCCAGGCCTGAGCACAAAGACTTTCCTTCAGGCTCAGATTAAAAATATGACATAGGAGAGGCTATAGAGACAGCTACTGTCCTCAGTAGCTTTCCATCTGTTGTCAATGCCAGGAGGTTTGTCATTATTGATCGATAACAATTTATCCACCTCTCCCACACTAACTTGACAAAATTCAATACTTGCAGTGCTTTTCTTTCATTTTTTTCCCCAAGTTCTTTTTCTATCATTCTTTATATCATTGATCTTGGCTCTATAATAAAGTTTATTATTTTTGTTGAGTTTGGTCACATAATTTCTCAATTTGCAGTACAGATGTGCATCCAGACTTATTAGCCACTCCTTTTGCCCCATCTCTTTCAAACATACAGTTTTTAAACTCCTCATCAATCCATGGAGCCCTAACATACCTAACAGTCAGTTTCTTAACAGGTACATGTTTATCAATAATTGGAAGAAGCAATTTCATATGGTAAAAACAGGTAAACACATTATCAGTCAACAATATCAGTTAACGGGAGCACTGTGTATGTTCTCTGATGAATTTTAAGTCAATGTGATGTGAAATATCAATATACACGCTAAGAGAAGTAATTTCTCTCTCCTGTGTGGATTATCTAATGACGTTTAAGTGACTGTTATGAGTAATATGTTTTCCCACAGCTGGCTTTTGTAAGCCTTCTCCTCTGTGTGCAGTCTCATGTGTTCTTTCAGGCTTCCTAAATGGGCAAAAACTTTGCACCCTGGGAGGAGTGGTAAGGCTTCTCCCCTTTGTGTATTATCTCATGTTGGTTCAGGTTGCTTTTCTGGTTAAAACTCCTTCCACAATGGGAGCAGTGTTAGGCTTCTCCCCTGTGTGTATTCTCTCATGTTTTCAGATCACCTGACGGTTAAACACTTTCCACACTGGGAGCAGTGGTAAGGCTTCTCCCCTGTGTGAATTTCTCATGAGTTTCAGCCTTTCTGGTTAAAACTCTTTCCACACTGCAAGCAGTGGTAAGGCTTCTCCCCTGTGTGTATTCTCTCATGTTGTTTCAGCTCCCATAAGAGGTTAAACACTTTCCACACTGGGAACAGTGGTAAAGCTTCTCCCCTGTGTGTAATCTCTCATGTTTTTCAGATCGCCCCAGTTGAAACACTTTCCACACTGGGAGCAGTGGTAAGGCTTCTCCCCTGTGTGTATTCTCTCATGTTGTTCCTAACTGGTTAAAACACTTGCCACACTGGGAGCACTGGTAAGTCTTCTCCCCTGTGTGTATTATCTCATGAACTTTCAGGTCCTTAACTGTTAAAACTCTTTCCACACTGGGCACTGGTAAGGCTTCTCCCCTGTGTGTATTCTCTCATGTTGTTTGTCCCTGGTTAAAACTTTCCACACTGCGAGCAGTGGTAAGGCTTCTCCCCTGTGTGTATTCTCTCATGTTGTTTAAGCCCTAACAGGTTAAACCTTTCCACACTGGAACAGTGTAAGGCTTCTCCCCTGTGTGTATTCTCTCGTGTTGGTTCAGGTTTCCTTTATGGTAAAACTCTTTCCACACTGGAGCAGTGGTAAGGCTTCTCCCCTGTGTGTATTCTCTCATGTTGTTTCAGGTCCCATAAGTGGTTACAAGCCTTTCCACAGTGTGAGCACTGGTGTCGTCTTGCTGGTTGGACGTCCCTGGCTCTGGTTCCTCTGAGTCTGGTCTTTCTCCTGCCAAAGACAGTGTGTTTTTAAAAAAAGAGATCTGAATGAAACCTCCAAATGCTAAATAGGCCTTGCTACGAGATGACACTCATAGGACTTCATGTTACACAATACATGCAAGTTTTGTTTGATTAAGTTCATATTTATATAAAAAAATCTGAGTTTACTTTGGCGCGTTAGATTCACCAGCTGCAAGTGATTTTGCATAGCCACATCGTTTCAACAGAAATACTCATCATAAATGTAGATGATAATACAAGTTATACACATGGAATTACAGATATACCTCTCCTTAATGCAACCGCTGTGTCAGATTTTTTTTTTAAATACGAAAAATAAACCATGCAATAACCTGAGACGGAGCTCAGAACAATAGCCAAATTAGCCGCCATGTTGGACACAACAGAAACCAGAAAATACATGATAAATGTTTTCTTACCTTTGATGAATTCATCAGAATGCAGTCCTAAGAATCCCAGGTCCACAATAAATGCTTGATTTGTTCGATAATGTCCATTATTTATGTCCAATTAGCTACTTTGGGATTGTTTACCAAACGAAGTCACAAAGCGTGTCCACTACCGTCCACTATAACGTGACGAAATGTCCAAAAGTTCCGTTACAGTCAGTAGAAACATGTCAAACAATGTACTGAATCAATCTTTAGAATGTTGTTAACATACATCTTGAATAACGTTCCAACCGGAGAATTTCATCGACATCAGTTGACCGAAGGAACGGAGCTCCCTCTCACGTGAACGCACATCTTCAACGCGTGATCACCTCCTGGCAGTGGTCACTAATTCCTGTCTCCTTCGGCCCCCTTCACATTAAAGTCATCAGACAAAGTTCTATTGACTGTTGACATCTAGTGGAAGCCGTAGGAAGTGAAAACTCATCAATATCTCGCTGTGATTTCAATGGGACCTTGGTTGAAAATCTGGCAGAAAAAATACAAACAGGAAGTGGAACGTCTCAGGTTTTTGCCTGCCATGTGAGTTCTGTTATACTCACAGACATAATTCAAACCGTTTTACAAACTTCAGAGTGTTTTCTATCCAATACTAATAATAATATGCATATATTAGCAACTGGGACTGAGGAGCAGGCCGTTTAATATGGGCACCTCTGTGCACCTTTCATCCAAGCTACTCAATACTGCCCCTTCAGCCATCAGAAGTTAAATAGTTTTTCCCCCTCGTCAATCTAAACTCAGCAAAAAAAAAGAAACGTCCTCTCACTGTCAACTGCGTTTATTTTCAGCAAACTTAACATGTGTAAATATTTGTTGGAACATAACAAGATTCAACAGCAGACATAAACTGAACAAGTTCCACAGACATGTGACTAACTGAAATGGACTACTGTGTCCCTGAACAAAGGGAGGGGGGGGGGGGGGTCAAAATCAAAAGTCACAGTCAGCATCTGGTGTGGCCACCAGCTGCATTAAGTACTGCAGTGCATCTCCTCCTCATGGACTGCACCAGATTTGACAGTACTTGCTGTGAGATGTTACCCCACTCTTCCACCAAGGCACCTGTAAGTTCCCGGACATTTCTGGGGGGAATGGCACTAGCCCTCACCCTCCGATCCAACAGGTCCCAGACGTGCTCAATGGGATTGAGATCCGGGCTCTTCGCTGGCCATGGCAGAACACTGAAATTCCGGTCTTGCAGGAAATCACCCACAGAACGAGCAGTATGGCTGGTGGCATTGTCATGCTGGAGGGTCATGTCAGGATGAGCCTGCAGGAAGGGTACCACATGAGGGAGGAGGATGTCTTCCCTGTAACACACAGCGTTGAGATTGCCTGCAATGACAACAAGCTCAGTCTGATGATGCTGTGACACACCGCCCCAGACCATGACTGCCCCTTCACCTCCAAATCGATCCGGCTCCAGAGTACAGGCCTCGATGTAATGCTCATTCCTTCCACGATAAACGCGAATCCGACCATCACCCCTGGAGACAAAACCGCGACTTGTCAGTGAAGACCACTTTTTGCCAGTCCTGTCTGGTCCATTGACGGTGGGTTTGTGCCCAGAGGCGACGTTGTTGCCGGTGATGTCTGGTGAGGACCTGCCTTTCAACAGGCATACAAGCCCTCAGTCCAGCCTCACTCAGCCTATTGCGGACAGTCTGAGCACCGATGGAGGGATTGTGCGTTCCTGGTGTAACTTGGGCAGTTGTTGCCATCCTGCACCTGTCCAGCAGGTGTGATGTTTGGATGTACCGATCCTGTAGGTGTTGTTACACGTGGTCTGCCACTGCGAGGACGATAAGCTGTCCGTCCTGTCTCCCTGTAGCGCCGTCTTAGGCGTCTCACAGTACGGACATTGCAATTTATTGCCCTGGCCACATCTGCAGTCCTCATGCCTCCTTGCAGCATGCCTAAGGCACGTTCACGCAGATGAGCAGGGACCCTGGGCATCTTTCTTTTGGTGTTTTTCAGAGTCAGTAGAAAGGCCTCTTTAGAGTCCTAAGATATCATAACTGTGACCTTAATAGCCTACCGTCTGTAAGCTGTTTGTGTCTTAACAACCGTTCCACAGGTGCATGTTCATTAATCGTTTATGGTTCATTGAACAAGCATGGGAAACAGTGTTTCAACCCTTTACAATGAAGATCTGTGACGTTATTTGGATTTTTTCAAATAATCTTTGAAAGACAGGGTCCTGAAAAAAATCTGTACATTTTTTTGCTGAGTTTATTTTGTATATGTTTTATGTTGAAAAGTGTTTTTTTTCCTCAGACATAAATAAACAACTCCAGGTGAAAGACAAAGGCCATAGCTGTAATAAAATAACAAATTAACTGGCAAAGCGAGCAACGTCATGAGTCACGTTTTGCAGCTGTTTCAGTACAGCACTACAGGGAGAGAGAGGGGGAGAGGGAAAAATCCACTGGACTAGTTTCAATGTATGGAATCACTAAGGAGTTTCTGGATTTTGGGTAAACTTCTCCTTTAAAGCATCAGACTCCATAGTAATTCATCATTAGATGCTACAGGCCTCCTTTAAGACTCCATCATGTTTCATCATTAGATGCTACAGTCCTCCTTTAACCTGTTTGGGATAGGGGGCAGCATTTTCACGTTCGGATGAAAAGCGTGCCCAGAGTAAACTTCCTGCTACTCAGGCCCAGAAGCTAATATGCATATGATTAGATTTGGATAGAACACACACTGAAGTTTCTAAAACTGTTTGAATGATGTCTGTGAGTATAACAAAACTCATATGACAGGCAAAAACCTGAGAAAAATCCAACCAGGAAGTGGGAAATCTGAGGTTTAGTTTTTCAACTCATTGCCACAAATGTGCATGTCTGCTCAAACGGTCAGAAACAGACTCCATGAGGGTGAAATGAGGGCCCGACGTCCACAGGTGGGGGTTGTGCTTACAGCCCAACACCGTGCAGGACGTTTGGCATTTGCCAGAGAACACCAAGATTGGCAAATTTGCCACTGGCGCCCTGTGCTCTTCACAGATGAAAGCAGGTTCACACTGAGCACATGAGCACATGTGACAGACGTGACAGAGTCTGGAGACGCCGTGGAGAACGTTCTGCTGCCTGCAACATCCTCCAGCATGACCGGTTTGGCGGTGGGTCAGTCATGGTGTGGGGTGGCATTTCTTTGTGGGGCCGCACAGCCCTCCATGTGCTCGCCAGAGGTAGCCTGACTGCCATTAGGTACCGAGATGAGATCCTCAGACCCCTTGTGAGACCATATGCTGACACATGCACATTTGTGGCCTGCTGGAGGTCATTTTGCAGGGCTCTGGCAGTGCTCCTCCTTGCACAAAGGCGGAGGTAGCGGTCCTGCTGCTGGGTTGTTGCCCTCCTACGGCCTCCTCCACGTCTCCTGATGTACTGGCCTGTCTCCTGGTAGTGCCTCCATGCTCTGGACACTACGCTGATAGACACAGCAAACCTTCTTGCCACAGCTCGCATTGATGTGCCATCCTGGATGAGCTGCACTACCTGAGCCACTTGTGTGGGTTGTAGACTCCGTCTCATGCTACCACTAGAGTGAAAGCACCGCCAGCATTCAAAAGTGACCAAAACATCAGCCAGGAAGCATAGGAACTGAGAAGTGGCCTGTGGTCACCACCTGCAGAATCACTCCTTTATTGGGGGTGTCTTGCTAATTGCCTATAATTTCCACCTTTTGTCTATTCCATTTGCACAACAGCATGTGAAATTTATTGTCAATCAGTGTTGCTTCCTAAGTGGACAGTTTGATTTCACAGAAGTGTGATTGACTTGGAGCTACATTGTGTTGTTTAAGTGTTCCCTTTATTTTTTTGAGCAGTGTACATTGTCTATGAGGTCATATTGCACTTCCTAAGGCTTCCACTAGATGTCAATAGTCTTTAGAACTTTGATTGAGGCTTCTGCTGTGAAGGAGGGGGGAATGAGAGCTGTTTCAACCAGAGGTCTGCCAGAGTGGCATGAGCTGATCAAGCACTTACAAGTGAGAGCGACCTGATTCCATTGCAATTCTAAAGACAAAGGAATTCTCCGGTTGGAACATTATTGAAGATTAATGTTAACAACATCCTAAAGACTGATTCTATACATCGTTTGACATGTTTCTACGAACTGTAATATAACTTCTTTGAATTTTTCGTCTGAACTGTCGCATGGACTTGCCCGCGCCTCGTGATTTTGGATTTGTTTACCAAACGCGCTAACAAAAGGAGGTATTTGGACATAAATGTTGGACTTTATCAAACAAAACAAACATTTATTGTGGAACTTGGATTCCTGGGAGTGCATTCTGATGAAGATCCTCAAAGGTAAGTGAATATTTATAACGCTATTTCTGACTCCACAACATGGCGGGTATCTGCATGGCTTGTGTCTGAGCGCCGTACTCGGATTATTGCATGGTTTGCTTTTCCCGTAAAGCTTTTTTGAAATCTGACACAGCGGTTGCATTAAGGAGAAGTATATCTATAATTCTGTGCATAATACTTGTATCTTTTATCAACTTTTACATGTTTATTATGAGTATTTCTGTAAATTGATGTGGCTCCTGGAAAATTCGCCGGATGTTTTCGATTTTCGAACATTACTGACCATAAAGCGCCAATGTAAACTGAGATTTTTGGATATAAATATGAACTTTATCGAACAAAACATACATGTATGTGTAACACGAAGTCCTATGAGTGTCATCTGATGAAGATCATCAAAGGTTAGTGATTAATTTTATCTCCATTTCTGCTTCTCCTCTCTTTGGCTGGAAAATGGCTGTGTGTGTTTTTGTGACTAGGCTCTGACCTAACATAATTATATGGTGTGCTTTCACTGTAAAGCTTTTTTGAAATAGGACATAATGGGTAGATTAACACGAAGTTAAGCTTTAATTTGGTGTATTGCACTTGTGAATCTATGAAAGTTACATATTTCAAAAATATATTTTTGAATTTTGCGCTCTGCCTTTTCAGCGGAATGTTATCTATAGAAGTTAAGACTCCATAATGTTTAGAATGTGTCTAAACAACATTATGTCCTCCATAATGTTTAGAGCGCTAGTGAACATGTATCCTTTGCCAAGATAATCCATTCACCTGACAGGTGTGGCATATCAAGAAGCTGATTAAACAGCGTGATTGTTACACAGGTGCACCTTGTGCTGGGGACAATAAAAGGCCACTAAAATGTGCAGTTTTGCCACAACACAATGCCACAGACGTCTCAAGTTTTGAGGAAGCGTGCAATTGGCATGCTGACTGCAGGAATATCCACTGGAGCTGTTACCAGATAATTGAATGTTAATTTCTCTACCAGAAGCCGCCTCAAGCTTTATTTGAGAATTTGGCAGTACATCCAACCGGCCTCACCACTGCAGACCACATATAACGATGCCAGCCCAGGACCTCCACATCGTCTGAGACCAGCCACACGAGTTGTATTTCTTTCTGTGATAAAGCCCTTTTGTGTGGAAAAACTAATTCTGATTGGCTGTTCTGGGTTATGCCCTCCCAGGGCCACCAATGGCTGCCCCCCTAGCCAGTCATGTGAAGTCCAAGTGCCTCATTAATTAATTTACACCGACTAATTTTCTTATTTGAACTGTAAATCGTTGAAATTGTTGCATTAATATTTTTGTTCAGTATTTTTAGAGTGTCTTCGGAAAGTATTCAGACTCCTTGACTTTTTCCTGAGGTACAGCCTTATTCTAAAATGTATTCAATTGTTTTTTCCCCCCTCATCAATCGACACACAATACCCCACAATGACAAAGCAAAAATGTTCAATTTTTCCCCCAAATTTATTAAAAATAACAAATTTAAATATCACATATACATAAGTATTCAGACCCTGTACTTTGTTGAAGCACCTTTGGCAGCGATTACAGACTAGAGTCTTCTTGGGTATGACGAACACACCTGTATTTCGGGAGTTTCTCCCATTCTTCTTTGCAGATCCCCTCAAGCTCTGTCAGGTTGGATGGGGAGCGTCGCTACACAGGATAATCAATGGAAACATGATGAACAGCTCAGTTTCGAGGCTCATAGCAAAGGGTCTGAATACTTATGTAATAAAAACAACGTGAAGCGTGACCTGGAGCGCGCATCAAAACATTAGAAAGCACAAGGCTGGACCCTCGTTCTGAATAGCCGCACCTCTTCATTTCTATAAAGAAAAACATCAACCAATTTCTAAAGACTGTTGACATCTAGTGGAAGCAATAGGAACTGCAACCAAGTGCCACAGAAATCTATGTTCCCATAGAAAAATTGAAAACAGAGTCACCTCAACAACAAAATAACCCTCCTGGATGGTTTGTACTCTGGGTTTTGCCTGCCAAATAAGTTATGCTATACTCACAGACATTATTTTAACAGTTTTAGAAACATTATAGTGTTTTCTGTCCAAATCTACCAATTATATGCATATCCTAGCTTCTGGGCCTGAGTAGCAGGCAGTTTACTTTGGGCCGCTTTTCATCCAGACGTGAAAATACTGCCCCCTATCCCAATTAAGGAAAGAAATTCCACAACTTAACTTCTAAAAAGGCACATGTTAATTGAAATGCATTCCAGGTGACTACCTCATGATGCACAGTTCTCCTTTAAGACACCATGCTACAGTCCTCCTTTAAGACTCCATATGTTTTATCATTAGATGCTACAGTCCTCCTTTTAAGACTCCATAATGTTTCATCATTAGATGCTACAGTCCTCCTTTAAGACTCCATAATGTTTCATCATTAGACGCTACAGTCCTCCTTTAAGACCCCCATTATGTTTAGAATGTGTCTGGAAGCGCTACTCTATCTATTCTACTCTTATCTTTTTGGTTTTAATAATATTTAATAATAATAATGTTATAATAGGTAATAACTAACTTTAATAACTAGGTGTAATACCTGCCTGACGCCCCAAACAAAATCTTTATCTTTAACCCCCCTCTAACAATACCGCTACAGAATTAGCATAGTAGGCCTTGTAACTTAAGGTTACCTGAAATATTTAGGACTAACTTATTCCTTGCCACCCATTCTGAAACTAACTGCAGCTCTTTGTTAAGTGTTGCTGTCATTTCAGTTTCCGTGGTAGATGACATGTACAGTGTTGAGTCAACCGCATACATAGACACACTGGCTTAACTCAAATGTCATTAGCATGTTGTTGGTAAAGATTGAAAAAAGTAGGTGCCAAACAGCTGCCCTGGGGAATTCCTGATTCTACCTTGATTTTGTTTGTACAGGCTTCCATTAAAGAACACTCTCTGTGTTTCTGTTAGACAGGTGGCTCTGGGGCAGCAGGTAGCCTAGTGGTTAGAGCGTTAGGCCAGTAACCAAAAGGTTGCTGGATCTTATCCCGAGCTGACAAGGTAAAACTCTGTCGTTCTGCCCCTGAACAAGGCAGTCCTAGGCCGTCATTGAAAATAAGAATTTGTACTTAACCAACTTGCCCAGTTAAAGAAAGGTGAGCTTTTTTTGAACTCTTTATCCACAATATAGCAGGGGGTGTAAGGACATACGTTTTTTTCAGCAGCAGACTACGATCGATAATGTCAAAAGTCGCAATGAAGTCTAACAAAACAGCCCCAACAATATTTTTATCATCATCAATTTCTCTCAACCAATCGGTCATTTGTAAGTGCTGTGCTTATTGAATGTCCTTCCCTATAAGCTGAAAGTCTCAATTTGTTTACTGTAAAATAGCATTGTATCTGGCCAAACTATTTTATTCAAAAAATGTAAGGGTTGGTAATAGGCTGATTGGTCGGCTATTTAAGCCAGTAAAGGGAGCTTTACTATTCTTGGGTAGTGGAATGACTTTAGCTTCCCTCCAAGCTTGAGGGAACACACTTTCTAGTAGGCTTAAATTGAAGATAATGCGAATAGAAGTGGCAATATCGGCCGCTATTATCCTCAATTTTCCATCCACGTTGTCAGACACCAGTGACATGTCATTGTTGATATTTTAGCCCAAAATGTCATTGAAGATGCTCCAAAGCTTTTTACTATCATTCTTCATGTCATTTATCTTTGTTTCATAGTGTAGTTTCTTCTTCTTTTATTCAGTTTAGTCACATGATTTCTCAATTTGCAATAAGTTTGCCAATCAGTTATACAGCCAGACCTATATGCCATCTCTTTTGCCTCCCTCTTCATTATACCATTTTTTAATTCCTCATCAATCCACGTGGATTTAACAGTGTTTACAGTAATATTCTTAATGGGTGCATGCTTATTAGTAACTGGGATAAGCATTTTCAAATGTGTCAAGGGCAGCGTCTGGTTGCTCATCATTACACACCACGGACCAACAAATATTATTTACATCAACAACATAGGAATCACTACAAAACGTATTGTATGACCTCTTTTACACAATATTAGGCCCAGCCTTTGGAACTGTGGTTTTCCTAGACATGGCTACTATATTGTGATCACTACATCTGATGGATCTGGATACTGCTTTAAAACACATTTCTGCAGCATTAGTAAAGATATGATCAAAACATGATGATTTCATTCCTCTACTGTTTGTAACTACCCTGGTAGGTTGACTGATAACCTGAACAAGGTTGTAGGCACTGGTAAAAGTTTGAAGCTTTCTCTTGAGTGGGCAGCCTGATCGCAGCTTTCCTCCAGTATTAGTTCATTAATTAACAGTGTCTGGAGTTTAGTTTTCCTGTTCTACAGTCTTATAAAGATAGGGGGGGTTGACTGGGACAGGCAATGTAACATCCATAATATTTTGAGAAAATGTTTTTGAAAAATGAGCAACTTACATAGGATCATCTTATAACTGTCTCTCTAAAGCAAACTTTCATCAAGGTTTTATATGGTCTATTGGTTTCTCTCTTTTCATTGGCAGAATCCTTTTTCAGTGTTATGATATTCATAACATCCATATCCACCAGTCTATCTTCCTGTCAACAAACAGAACTCTGCTGGTTGTCCTGGTAACAGATACCAGTCTATCTTCCTGTCAACTAACAGAACTCTACTGGTTGTCCTGGTAACAGATACCAGTCTATCTTCCTGTCAACTAACAGAACTCTGCTGGTTGTCCTGGTAACAGACACCAGTGGGCAGATCTATTGTATTGTTCAAACTAAACTACAGCACTTACTTTGATGAGCCAAATCTGATCCTTTCTTCTCTTCTCCTCCTCTCACAGTTCCACTCAGCCCCGTTGTTTTCCTGCAGTCCACCAGCAGCACAGACAACCTCTTCATACCCAGCAGTAAGGTGCTACCGGGAGAGGCACGACACGGGGACTCCGGGAGGGAGGAAGGGCTAGCGTTGTCCTGGTAACCATAAAGAGGGGACACAGAGACATATCATTATGGATGCTGAAGCCACTGTTGTCATGAAGTGCTTTACAGAAACCCAGCCCAGACCCAGCAAGCTGTATGCTAGACCAAACCAAGCTGTACCATCTGGTGTTCTGATCTGGAGAGACTCTTCTCTGACTCGTCAGCATCAGGATGTTGTTGAGGCTCCCCAGAGGATCCACAATAGTCATGTCTCTCTCCTGTGTGAATGAGAACAGCAAACAGATTGTAAACTTATGACCGTCTATTACAATCAAGAGGCATGAATAGGTCTAAAATGGCCACTTTCATCATGATTTTGTCAAATATTGTTTGTGTTGCAAATGCATAGGGTCAATTCCACAAAATGGGTGCCTTTAACATCCCTTTGATATTTTAAGTAGATTTTAAAAGCCTGTTATATTAGATGAGGTGAACTTTAATGTAGACCACATGGAGAATGAGAATTCAATACATCGAAGTCCCAAAAACATATGTACCAATGGCAGATTGTCCCTTAAACAATTCCTACAGTACCGAACAACATATTCAAGTGTAGAACTTCAGTAGAACGCCCCGTTAAAACAATATATTATTTCAAGAACTGCATAGTTTGTGCCCCCGTTTTTAAGACAGTACTCACTGTTTGTAATCTGATCTTCAGCCTCCTCCTTTTTCACTCCCAAAACATCTTCCCCCTCTTTTATTGAGATAGCTTCCTCTTTTACTCTAAAAGGTTCTTCCTCTTCTTTCACTACATTCTCTTCTTTCAATGTTATGGCATCTTCCTCCTTTTTGATTCTGAAAGCTTCTACCTCAGCCTCTTCCACTCTGACAACCTCTTTCCCATCTTCCTCTTTCACTGTAATATCATCCTCTTCTTCTTTCAATGTGATAGCCTCCTCTTCCTCCTTTTTCATCCTGAAAGCTTCTTCCTCTCCTTTCATCAGTGCTTCTTCCTCCGTCGAGCTTAGTGAACTCATGCTCCGGTCGATTAGCCTAGTGCATTATCAATTTACCACATTTGCTAATTTAACAAGCAAATTACGTTTAAATGAACTAGTAGACAAGTAAACATAATTATATTCAAAACACTAAGAGTAAAATACACGAGATTGGTCTAAAGCGCTTCAATGTTTCGGTTTTAGGTTCGCTAGCAAATCACCACGTTGGTTGAATCAGAAGCCTTTTGTCGCTGTTGAAGAAGCCTCCAGTTCCGTCCACTAGATTATACGTCACGCAAGCAGCATCACCTGAAAGACTCAAATCGCCATCTGCTGACTGGAGTGGGTAACGCAGAAAAATATTAATTACAATGTTTATTCTTGCAAGCAATGTCATGAGAGGTAATAAGAAATAAATAAACAGATGTTATGTTTTCTCTTCCTTCTTACAGCCAATACTTTACTCCAGGGCTGACCTGCCCATTAGGTAGGATTAGGTGACAGATTAAAGAGTTTTCATTTTTATGTCATAGTTGTTCTGAACCCACTGCCTGCAAGTCGTCTAAATTAGCCTAAGTGATTTTTATTTTCCTTCAACTTTTTGAAGAGGAAAAAGCCCGGAAATGCTCCTGTCTGAGTGCATTTTTCTACCATTATGTTTAGCTGTTGGGGCGATTATGCTAATGACAACCATCTTCTGGTTGATGGAAAAGCTTTCCCAAAAACCTTGTCAATTAAATGTTAACTACAAAGTAGTCTATGCCTACCTGGCAGAATAATATCATGATTATTTGCATCAATCCAGTTGTGATTTGTTCAGCAAACACTGCAATCACATGTGTGCTACAGAGACACCACTAACCAAGCAAGGCTCTTGCTGGTGCCACTTGAATTAAAGGGTATCTACACACAAAAATGAATATTTCTTAGATTTTTCTCAGACTTCAAAAGTGGTCTCCTGATGTGGTTTAAGTATTGTTGGGTACTTAGAACATCCAATGTTGTTGATATTCTATTAACAGTGTGATTTAGAGAGAAAAACAGAAAAACAGGGACAAATCAGAAACCTGGAAAAACTAAATGGAGAAAATGGAATTAGGTTAAAAAAAGAAAAGAAAACGGATTTGATACAGATGTTATATATAGATAGAGATGTTATAGGGACCTAAATATTCTATTCAGTTTCTCTCATTACTGGATTATCTAGGAATAGTGTAGAGTAACAGCTATATCCTGAAGTGACCTTTAACCTCCCTGCTCCTCAATACTTCTTCCACTGGATCAAAGCTTCAGTCAAGTAGGATACATGATAGTGGCAACACATGGAGTTGGGTTGGATATAGTCATGGTAGGATACATGATAGTGGCAACACATGGAGTTGGGTTGGATATAGTCATGGTAGGATACATGATAGTGGTAACACATGGAGTAGGGTTGGATATAGTCATGGTAGGATACATTGAGCGGCAAGATGTTCTTTACCATTCGGCCTTCAGATTTGCCACCAATGCTCCTTATAGGACACCTCACTGCACTCTATACTCCTCTGTAAACTGGTTCTCTCTGTATACCAGTCGCAAGACCCACTGGTTAAATGCTTATTTATAAAACCCTCTTAGGCCTCACTCACCCCTATCTAAAATATCTACTGCAGCCCTCATCCTCCACATACAACACCCGTTCTGCCAGTCACATTCTGTTAAAGGTCCCCAAAGCACACACATCCCTGGGTCGCTCCTCTTTTTAGTTCGCTGCAGCTAGCGACGGGAACAAGCTGAAAAAAACACTCAAACTGGACAGTTTTATCTCCATCTCTTCATTCAAGGACTCAATCATGGACACTCTTACTAACAGTTGTGGCTGCTTCGCGTGATGTATTGCTGTCTCTACCTTCTTGCCTTTGTGCTCTTGTCTGTGCCAAATAATGTTTGTACCATGTTGTGCTGCTACCATGTTGTGCTGCTACCATGTTGTTCTCATGTGGTGTTGGTACCATGTTGTGTTGCTACCATGTTGTGTTGCCGCCATGTTGCGTTTCTACCATGTTGTGTTGCTACCATGTTGTTCTTCTACCATGTTTTTGTCACGTGGTGTTGCAACCAAGGTGTGTTAGTACCATGTTGTGTTGCTGCCATGTTGTGATCCTACCATGTTGTTTGTCATGTGGTGTTGCTACCATGTTGTTGTCATGTGGTGTTGCTACCATGTTGTTGTCATGTGGTGTTGCTACCATGTTGTTGTCATGTGGTGTTTGCCACCATGTTGTTGTTATGTTGTGTTGTTGTTATGTTGTGTTTCTACCATGTTGTTTTGTTGTGTTGCAACCATGTTGTTGTCATGTAGTGTTGCTACCATGTTGTTGCAATGTTGTGTTGCTACCATGTTGTTGTTATGTTGTGTTGCTACCATGTTGTTGTTATGTTGTGTTGCTACCATGTTGTTGTTATGTTGTGTTTCTACCATGTTGTTGTCATGTTGTGTTGCAACCATGTTGTGTTGCTACCATGTTGTTGTTATGTGGTGTTGCTACCATGTTGTTGTCATGATGTGTTCCTACCATGTTGTTGTTATGTTGTGTTGCTACAATGTTGTTGTCATGTGGTGTTGCTACCATGTTGTGTTTATGTGGTGTCGCTACCATGTTGTTGTCATGTGGTTTTGCTACCTTGTTGGTGTCATGTGGTGCTTCTACCATGTTGTATTGCTACCATGTTGTTGTCATGTGGTGTTGCTACCATGTTGTGTTGCTACCATGTTGTGTTAGTACCATGTTGTTGTTATGTGGTGTTTCTACCATGTTGTCAAGTTTTGCTGCTGCCATGTTGTGTTGCTACCATGTTGCGCTGCTGCCATGTTGTGTTGCTACCATGTTGTCATGTGGTGTTGCTACCATGTTGTTGTTATGTTGTGTTGCTACCATGTTGTTGTTATGTTGTGTTGCTACCATGTTGTTGTTATGTTGTGTTGCTACCATGTTGTTGTCATGTGGTGCTGCTACCATGTTGTTGTTATGTTGTGTTTCTACCATGTTGTTGTCATGTTGTGTTGCAACCATGTTGTGTTGCTACCATGTTGTTGTTATGTGGTGTTGCTACCATGTTGTTGTCATGTGGTGTTGCTACCATGTTGTTGCCATGTTGTGTTGCTGCCGTGTTGTGTTGCCACCATGTTGTTGTCATGTTGTGTTGCTACCATGTTGTTGTCATGTTGTGTTAATATCATGTTGTTGTTATGTTGTGTTGCTACCATGTGTTGTTTATGTGGTGTCCCGCTAACATGTCGTTGTCATGTGGTGTTTCTACCATGTTGTATTGCTACCATGTTGTTGTTATGTGGTGTTTTTACCATGTTGTGTTAGTACCATATTGTTGTCATGTGGTGCTGCTACCATGTTGTGTTTCTACCATGTTGTGTTTCTACCATGTTGTGTTGCTACCATGTTGTTGTTATGTGGTGTTTCTACCAGAATGTGTTTCTACCATGTTGTTGTTATGTGGTGTTGCTACCATGTTGTGTTGCTACCATGTTGTTGTTATGTGGTGTTGCTACCATGTTGTGTTGCTACCATGTTGTTGTTATGTGGTGTTTCTACCATGTTGTGTTGCTACCATGTTGTGTTGCTACCATGTTGTTGTTATGTGGTGCTGCTACCATGTTGTTGTTATGTGGTGTTGCTACCATGTTGTGTTGCTACAATGTTGTGCTACTGCCATGTTGTGTTGCTACCATGTTGTGCTGCTGCCATGTTGTGTTGCTACCATGTGTGGTTGCTACCATGTTGTTGTTATGTGGTATTTCTACCTTGTTGTTGTTATGTGGTGTTGCTACCATGTTGTCATGTGGTGTTGCTACCATGCTGTCATGTTGTGTTGCTGCCATGTTGTTGTTATGTTGTGTTGCTACCATGTTGTTGTTATGTTGTGTTGCTACCATGTTGTTGTTATGTTGTGTTTCTACCATGTTGTTGTCATGTGGTGTTGCAACCATGTTGTGCTGCTGCCATGTTGTGTTCCTACCATGTTGTGTTGCTACCATGTTGTTGTTATGTGGTTCTGCTACCATGTTGTGTTGCTACCATGTTGTTGTCATGTGGTGTTGCAACAATGTTGTGTTGCTACCATGTTGTGTTGCTACCATGTTGTTGTCAAGTGGTGTTTCAACCATGTTGTGTTGCTACCATGTTGTGTTGCTACCATGTTGTTGTTATGTGGTGCTGCTGCCATGTTGTGTTGCTGTCATGTTGTTGTCATGTGGTGTTGCTACCATGTTGTGTTGCTACCATGTTGTGTTAGTACCATGTTGTTGTTATGTGGTGTTTCTACCATGTTGTCATGTTGTGCTTCTGCCATGTTATGCTGCTGCCATGTTGTGTTGCTACCATGTTGTCATGTGGTGTTGCTACCATGCTGTCATGTTGTGTTGCTGCCATGTTGTTGTTATGTTGTGTTGCTACCATGTTGTTGTTATGTTGTGTTGCTACCATGTTGTTGTTATGTTGTGTTTCTACCATGTTGTTGTCATGTTTGTTGCAAGCATGTTGTGTTGCTACCATGTTGTTGTCATGTTGTGTTGCTACCATGATGTTGTCATGTTGTGTTGCTACCATGTTGTCATGTGGTGTTGCTACCATGATGGGTTGTCATGTGGTGTTGCTACCATGATGGGTTGTCATGTGGTGTTGCTACCATGATGTAATGCTACCATGTTGTTGTTATGTGGTGTTTCTACCATGTTGTGTTAGTACCATATTGTTCTCATGTGGTGTTTCTACCATGTTGTTGTTATGTGGTGTTTCTACCAGGCTGTGTTGCTACCATGTTGTTGTTATGTGGTGATGCTACCATGTTGTTGTTATGTTGTGTTGCTACCATGTTGTTGTTATGTGGTGTTGCTACCATGTTGTGTTGCTACGATGTTGTTGTCATGTGGTTTGCAACCATGTTGTTGTTATGTGGTGTTTCTACCATGTTGGGTTGCTACCATGTTGTGTTGCTACCATATTGTTGTTTTGTGGTGTTTCTACCATGTTGTAATGCTACCATGTTGTTGTTATGTGGTGTTTCTACCATGTTGTGTTAGTACCATGTTGTGTTGCTACCATGTTGTTGTTATGTGGTGTTTCTACCAGGCTGTGTTGCTACCATGTTGTTGTTATGTGGTGATGCTACCATGTTGTGTTGCTACCATGTTGTTGTTATGTTGTGTTGCTACCATGTTGTTGTTATGTGGTGTTGCTACCATGTTGTGTT